>NC_052046.1:23357017-23379517 GCF_015832195.1 Motacilla alba alba | reverse complement strand
TTTATGACCATAACCATGTTAGTTCTAAGGGACAGCTCTTTCTCCAGGTTGTTGTTTGGTTGTTTTTTTTCTTCTAGGAGAAAACATTTTTTCGGTTTTGAATGTTTGGTTCTGTTGGGAGAAATTGCAGATAATATTTAGGAAAATTGCAGATAATATTTAGGAAAAAAAAATCAGGATTGTCAGAAGACTCTCTTACTGGTTGGAAAAAGATAAATGTTTTCTCAACAAACACCCTTTTTGAGTTCTTGGGTTTCTACAATTTCCAGAATATTTCTACCATTTTCTACCATGGTTTGTTTAGTCTGTGTTCTCTTTACTGCACTGACACAAACTGTTTTACCTGCACGTGTTTCTCCTCCTGGCCAGTGGCTGAGAATGCAGTCATGGCTTACAGTGTTTGAAATTACATTCTGCACAAAGAAGCATCTCTGTCTCCTAAAGTTGTCATGAATGTGGTACAGTTTTCTAATGCTTCAGCTGTAGCAAGGACTTGCAAAACCTCAACCTAAGTCTTGTAGGTTTCCTCACGTTTAAATCTAGCTGTCCCTTCTCAACCAAATCCACAGGCTTTCCATAGTAGGTGTTTACTGTAAACAGAGTGCTACAAGGTAAGCTGAGAGCCAGCACTCAGAATTTTGCATCTTCTGTTGCTGGGGAAGCTACAGGATGGGAAAACCAGTTTTTCCTAATGCTCCAGTTGAGAATAAGGTAGCAGATTTTGTAATGGGCAGAAGGTACTTTGTGTGTTGGAAGAAACAGTGTGTTTGGGGAGCTGCAGTGTGGTACAGAAGAAATATTTTATTTATCTGTGGAATAGTGACCAGACATGAAATTATTATTATTAGAGCCTTGAAACCTCCTTTGCCTGACCCTGACTGAGAGAGAAGGCTCTTGTGCCCATGGTCTTGTGATTGCAGGTGCCTCATTTGTGACAAGCATGGGTGGGATGGTCCTTGAGTAATAGAGGCTTCCAGTCAACACAGGGGAGCAGTAACATGCCACAAGCATGGTGTCTGACTAGGTTTATCCTCACCTGGCATTAATGAAGTCTGCTGTAGGTGAATTACTTTTAGCCTAGAATAATAGTTATTACTTTAATGGTAATAACTATTGGGTAAACTTCTATGAATGTGCACCTGAGAGTTGTGGCATGAAAGAGTTAGACATGATAGATACAGAAAATGCAGAACATGATGGTAGTAGTGCCATCTTGTAAGATGGGGCTGAAAGTGGCCTTTTTCAGTGAGTCCAGGAACTCCATCATAATTACTGCTCTTTTCATGCTCAGATGGGCAATATGAGAGTGGTTTTCAAGTGGAAGTGTTTTCTTTTTTAGTATTGGAGGCAAGAGTTTTAGTAATTTCCACTCTTTGAGGTGATGAACTAGAGAGAGAGAGTTGTTTTTTGGGGTGTCCAAATTGGGAAGAGACCAGAACTTCATGTTGGGCTTGGTTGCTGGTAATCAGCAAATCAAGTCTCCTTGAACAATGCTGATCTCTCAGAATGTTAAAGAAGTTCTGTTTCCTTTTTACGCCACATCATTTACAGCTAATGAAGCAGTGAGAGGGGGTGCAGGAGAGAGTCTATTGCAAGGGATGGTGACATGCTGCGGGAGGAAACCTCCTTGCAAATGGCCTTCCTTACTTTAGATGGCTCTCAGCTGCCACTGGTCTTCTCTCCTGTGCTGTCCTCTGAGTGTCCCTGCCCTGGTTTTTGCCCTGCAGGGAGAAAATTAGAGATGCAGAGTTAAAATAGTCTGATACATTCAGGATGAGTGTGATTCCTTTTTGAATTCAATGTTTGAAAACAGTAGTGGGCTCCTTGGATTGCTGATTGAGATTCCTAGTGGAAATCAGAGCTCAAGGCAGGCCAGTTTCCATGTAAGCATTGGTTAAATTCTCTTACCTAGTTGTAGCTCGAAAGGAAGCTGAAAGGCTGAATGTTTTGTCTTGTAACATCTTTATAAGGTTTTTATCCTGGATTGCAAAGAACGTTATCCTTTGTGATCATCTTGCCATGGTTCTGTTTTTAGCACAGTGTATGTGGTCTTGAACAGCTTTGGGTTTCAGAAGGCAGGGTGATTCTCTCTTTGGCTTGAGGTATGCATTTGGATTCATCTTCAGCCTGTAGTCCAAGTCTTGTGCATCCAGAGTTAGCCTTACTACCAGGCAATAGGCAATTTCAGCTCATTCCTCTTCATCCTGCCCTCTCCTGTCCACCTGAGCACTTAATCAGATTTACCACCATTCACAACCTGGGTTCTAGTGCAGAAGACTTTAAAAAACAGCTGGAGATTTCAAGTGCCTTTCATGTGTTAATCTTGCAGTGTGTGTGATTCTTCTCTTGTAAGGGAGTAATTGGTTAACAGTATTAACTACCTGTATCATACTGGCTTAATCCTGAGATGAATTACTTATGTGCTTAAAACTGTCAAAAACTGTGTGTAAACTTAAAGTTCAGTTTACACTTCAGTGAAGTTTATTCACTTACAGCAGAGGACAGAAGTATTAAAATGAAATAATCATGACATCACCACCGGGAGAACAAATTTGAAACACTTAGGTTTTTGTGGGGGTGTTTTGGAAATTTTTTTTTTTTTTGAGTGGAAAAGTGAAGTAAGGGTTGGAGAGACGCATTCATTTGCTGAATAACAACAAAATGAAACTGTGGTGCTATTGGTAACCTGTCCTTGTAATAGTGGTCTACTGCTCTGCTTAGTAATCTAAGACTAGGTACGGTTTGTCTGTCTGGCTAATCAAGCATCCACACAGTGTGGGTCTTCCTTTTGCCTGCAGACCTGCAGAGCATTCTCTACATTTTCCTGTTTGAGCTTCATGAAGGAGATGTAAACTGGGAAGTGAATTTTCTATTTCTGAAAGAACTCTATGGGACGAGTAGGATATCTCTTTGACATTGAGCCAACTATGAAGTGCTTTTAATCATAGGCAGCTGATGATGTTGTAATTTTTGAGTAAAGTTTGGTATTTTGATGTCTAAATAGAGTATTTGTCTAGTTCCAATTCAGTTTTTTATTAAAAATTAATTGGACCCTTGCTGAAACGTGCTGCATTTGGTGCAGAAGGGACTTGAATCTTCTGTTTATCCACAGAATGTTCAGTGTTGAAAAAATGTCACCATTCTTATCTTGATCTTCATTTCTGGGAAGTGTTGTGATGTTGCTCTGACAGCACTCCTCTTAATGGTAAGTTTAATGAAAAGAAAGTAGTTTCCATGTCAGCTCAGATCTAGGCCCCTTTGAAAGGGCTAGTGTTGAGGATGTGGGTTCTGCCCTTTTGCCCTGGCACAGTGAAGACCTAATGTGATGGCTTTTAGGTCTGTCTTTCTAAAAGCTCTATGATATTCAGAAATGGACAAAGTTCACCAGCTCACTTCGTGTAGGCTGGTAAACAGTGTATAGGCATTGTTAATTACCAAGTTAAAGTTGGTTTGACCCAGTAATCTGAAGTTTGTTAGCTTTGGTGTGAAAATTGCTTCATTTTCATCACTTCAGAAGCTTTTTCTTTCCTTCCCACTGGCTTCATCTACTGTGTCTGAGGATGCATGTAGAATTTCAGATGTCTTCCGAGTGGATTCTCATGAGTCCATAGTAGCCAGAAATTGCCAGTTGACTCAATATTCCTTGAATCAGTGGGTAGCACTCCAAAAATAGCAAACAAAATGAGAGTTTATTACTGGCATGTTCAAATGGTTTCAAAAGTTCAGTTCACAGTAGTTGTATATTTTTATATCTCTGTTTAAAACTTCAGTTTCAGTTATAACCTTCTAAAAAATTATAAAACCTAAGTTTACAGCTGTTTAATTTGCTTAATAAAGTGTTTAGTTCATCGCATTTTTCCCCCACACTGTTAAAAAGGCAGTCTCCTCCCTTGTGCTAGTTAGATTTCTTACTGCAATTTTGTTTGAATGTGACAAGTGGTATTTGATGCATTCTTGGAGTTGAGTTCCATCAGTAGGCACTGCCCATGATAAAGCCTTTGAGGAAGGAAGCTTCTTAACTCACTGGTTTTTCTGACAATGCTTCCTAGTTGTCATCATGGATTACAGTTATACTTGTTGTTATACTTGTCTTCTTTTGAGTTTTGGCTACTGGTTTTGTGTTCTCTGCATATCATCCAGCTCAAGTGTGAGAATACAACTCCCTGCTCCCACCACAAAATGCAATGGAGTTTCCTTCATTTGAGAAAATGGCAGGAGTGTGAAGGGTGTATGTTTACCCTCAGGAAAACTGCAGTCCTCCTCAACATGTTTTCTTTGACTTCTGCTGATGGCAGGATGACTGGGGAAAAGACCCCTTGTTCAGGTCTGGTATCAGGAGTTGTTCTGGCTTCTTAAAATCCTCTAGTGTTCTGGGTGTTAGTGTCCAAGCCTTCCTTTTACAGGTGCGGCATTGGTTCAGTTTGGTGCCTAGGTATTGTGTAAGTGATCTGAGGAAATGAAACGTAACTCATTAGTCCTTTTATGGAGGCACTGATTTTTACACTTCATAAAATGTGAAGTTTATCTTCTGTGTTGAAAACAGAAGACAAGCCAAATCTGATCAATTGGTTTTGAAAGATACTAATTTACAAATGAAGTATTTTTTACTCATTTTTAACCTGCTCCTTTAGAAATGTGTAGAAGCTGTAACAGAGCAGAAAGCTGAGTCACTGAAAGTATCCAGAGGAATTTAATTTTATTTTCATCAACTAATCTACCCACTCATATCTATCTGAGTAAACTAATTACTTTTTTAATTAGGTAGCCTTTTTGATTGCTTATGGAGAGCTGTGGTGAAATTTACTGCTAATTATACAGGGGCAGAAGGAGGCCTCTGGATTGTTAGGAAAGATGAGAAAATTTTATTTCCTTTTGTTGAAATGGAGAGCAAGTAGTAATTGATACATAAATAATGTGCTTATTTTTCCAATTTCAACCTATTCAGCCTCTGTTAACCTTACTAATTGAGGCTCTTTCTGTGGGTTACTGGGTTTCCTATCTAGTATAACATCTACAATAACTTCAGAACAGTAAGAAAATGAAACTGTTGTAGAAGTTTTTCTTCTTTCTTTTAAAGGTGATGTTAATGTTGAGTGGTTCTAGAGTGGTGATGTTTGCCCTGAAATGCTGGCTGCTGAGATGTGCTAGCAAGTAGTCTGCACAGTTCAAGAGCTAATTTTTTTTTCACTGTGGTTGAATTTGTATTCAGAAAACTGGGGATGGTGGCAATTACACATCCCTTTTGCCATCACCTTTGAAGTCCTAAGCCCTCTGTTTATCTGGTAACAGAGCATAGCCAAGATTGCACATGGAAGAGAACACGGAAGTGGTTCTCCTTTGTATTTTCTGTTCAGTGTCCTTAGAAGTGGGTTCCCTGAGAGATCAGATGGGAGAAGGGTTGTTAAGATGGTTAGGCCATAGACAAAACATTTTCTTCTCATTTCGCTCAGCTTGTAGTCCCACTTTGCATCTGTACGAACAGTGAGACTTTGAACTAAATTTGCTACTGCCCTTGCAGTTTTTTCCAGCAGGCCTCACAGTTCACTTCTTACCTAGCAAGTTCCATCCTTCTGATTTCAGATACACTCCAAATTTGCTTCCTATCTTTGCCCTGAATGGCCTCATTTGTGCACAAATTAACACATAAAATAAAATGACAAGTGGGAACCTGAAGTATTTTTGACATTGTGTGTGTTTGATGAGTGTTCAGAAATGTGAATAGGAAGTGGAAAGTCAGAAAAAATTAGTTCATCTGGTCCTTTCATTAAGGAAGACCATTTTCACTTTCTTTGAGTCCCCTGTGTTGTAATGTGCAACATCTGAAAAGTCAGGTAGGTATCACTGAACTGTCTCCTTAGAGGGGACTCTGGGGATCTCCTCTGTGCTGTATTCAAAGTTGTTAATTTCAGCTGTGCAACAACTCTGTTGTATTTTTGAGTGAGGAGATAAGTGTTGAGAAAGGATGAATGCTCATCCATCTTTTGATGCTTTTCCGTAATGTGTAAATATGAGGCAGGATCAGTGGTCCCTGTGTCATGAGTGACTGAGCTGCCTGGTCAAGAGAAGTCCTCTAGGAAGGCAGCTCCAACAGCCACCATGGGCAGTCTGTTCCAGAGCTTCATTTGTCTTAGTTGTTTCCTATGGAAGGAACCTATCCAATATTTTTTCCCCTCATTATAACTCAAGCTCATTGCATCTTACTCTGTCTGCCAAGAAAAATTTATTATTTTCCTCTGTAATTCTGTTAATGCTTGAAGATTATTACCACTGCTACCCTCAGTACTTTCCATGCTAAAATGTCTGGATTTGTTCTTTCTTTTGCACAGACCATTTTCAGTCTTTTTAGGAGTTTTCAATGTTTTCCTTTGAATCCTTATTTGTTCATCCATTTTAGCTGCAGCTTCTAGCTGCAATAATGTTTCTAGATAAAACCTTTCTAATAAAAAGGGGAGTGTAAAGGTTGTTGCCCATGTCTTATGAGCTAAACCAATGTTCTGCATGTAATACACTAAAATTCTTCTATGTGTCTCAGAAATGGTGTCCAGCATTTAATTTTTCCTATGTTTGTGCAATAGAAATTCCTGCTGCCGTGTGTAAGTTTGCTTTATTTTCTTATTTAAATATGTCCTTACTAAAAGAAGTATTTTAAATTTTCTCCAGTTTGTCAGGAACCTTTTGATTTCTGATATTGCCCTTGAAAATATTGAACACCCTTTTATCACCCACATATTAAATGCACACACTTGCTATTATACTTTCATCATACAGGTCTGTTGAAGAGAACTATACCTTTTGGGGTGATCAGACCATCCAATTTTAGTAGTAAGTTCTTGGTGATTGCCCAGTCTTAAGAAGCTGTGCAGCCACCTGTCATACTAATGTGGCAATTCTGAGGACCCCTGAGGAGTAAGTACGGCTCAGTTATTGAGCATCTTCCTTGATCTGAACCTCTGGAGACAGACCAAGGACTTGAAGTTGCGCCCCCACCCCTCATGCCCCAAGTGTTAGAACACCGATTGACTGCAGCTCTGCTGAAAGGTTTCACCAGACATGAGGAAGGTGGACTGCCAAAACAGGATGTTGTTATAGGCAAATAGAACAGCTCTGTGCAGCTTAGGCTTTTTGTGGACTTCACCCAAAATATTTGCGTACAGTTAGCTCTTTCCTTCTCCTAAAGGATGTTGGCAGTCTGAAAACATGATGCTGTCCCTTCAGAAGTTAGATGGTTCCAGAGGCATCTGGAGACAAAGTATTTTCAGGTGTGAACATACCTTGATTTTCATCAGGGAGGCTGGCTACTTCCTGTACTACAGAACATGCTCATTTTTAGAGAACTTAGTAGTAGGGCAGAGTATCATCTTGGTCCATGATGCAGTAGTAGGGAGCTAGGAAATGGCTTGGACAGAGACACATTTGGCAAACATGAGAAACCATTCACCCTAGAAACTACTGCACTAAGAAACTTTTCCTAAAGCTTGTGTGGCAGTTGAAGGCCATGTGACTTTCATTCTAAATGACAGCTTAAGCCATGGGACAATCCTACTTGCCTTCAGCCACTATAGGTCACACCTTAGCTTTCATATGCATTTCTTGTGGTACTCAGCAACTGCACATTGTTTTTGCTTGTTTTCCAGAAGTGTGTATTCTTTCTTCTAAAGAAGAGCAATTTTTATTTTAAACCCTGCTTTACCCAGCAGACTTGGCATCTCCCTGCACTTCCTTTTCAGCTCAGCACTTATTCACCATACTCCACTCAATGGCTGCAAGCAGACTCATGCTGCAGTCTCTCAGCTGAGACACATGATCCACTTTGTGCACTCCAGCCACCTTTCCCAGTGAAGGTCACAGAAGAAACTGGGTGAAATGAGTATCCCAAGACAGATGTTTTCCTCAGGAGCAGTTCATGTGTGCTGTGGCTCAGGCAATGTCCGCTTGGCAGTTCCATGCCTAGAACACAATGCTGGTAACAAGATGCGCATGTTCTCTTATGGAACTGTACTGTCAAAACAGGTTTCACCTCTTAGCCCTCTATGGTACTGGTCTGGGGTCACTTCAAAAGTAGATCATTCTGACTGATTCAATCAGCAATCTCTTGGTGTTGATCTGTCAGAGCAGTGCTTAAGAGTGATGGAGAAGTAGACATTACTCTAAATGTGCTTAAGGTACATAAATAAGTACTGATACAGCAGTTTACTCAAACTCAGGCAAATTAACAAAGAATTTTATTGAATATTCAATTTAGCACCACACAAAAAGGTACACTGTGCTTTGTGCTGCCTTTAAGAAACATGCCAGAACACTTTCAAACTAGAAAAACTAATGTAAAAAGCTTTCTCGTTTATCAACAGAACTTAGTATTTGCTTTAGAGAAGCTACTCTGAAAAAACCACAGCTTTTGTACATAATGTTTTAATGGTCTTCCGGGCAGACTAAGTGTTTTTCCCTTACCCATTAGTTCCCCTTAGCTCTCTTTCATGTCCTGGGGTTTGAACTTTGTTAAAAAAAAAAATCACTTAGGCCAAAGTGCTTTCAAGCGAAGCATTCAGTCCAGAACTCTTATTAGCAGATGCAATTCACAATAGTCACCTGCTAAATCCCGTTTCCTGAAAAGTAGAAGAATTTTGATGCATGGAAGTTGTATGAATTGGGCTCGACTCAGTGCCATGCACATTGAGAAAGATCTGGAATCAGCTCTTGTCTTGGACTCAAAGATAAACAAGGAGCACACACTTGATAAAACTACAGAAAAATTGCACCATAGAAAAAAGGTGGGTGACTGGGAAGGGTTATTTGGTCTACCTTCTCTTTCAGTACAGATTTTTATGCTGTAATGTATATTATTTCAAATATAAGGTCAAATATTTCAAATATAAGGTCAAATATGTCGGGGTTGGAACTAGATGGAACCTTTCCAACCCATACTATTCTATAATGCTATTTCATTCTGAAGTACTTACTGGTCCCTCACATAGCCAAACTGTTTCCTAGCCTGAACTGTTCAGATTTAAGTTCTGTATATTAGCTATTACACTTACTTTAAATGGGCTTTGTTTTTCTTTCTTTTTTTTTTTTTTTTTTAATTGAGGTGAACTGGAAATATATCTATTTTGCCCAAATATGGAACACACAAATGTTTCAGAATATTCTTTATTTGATGCACCTTGCACTTAGAGAAAGCTCAGTTTGCATAAAGGGAACTTTAGCAAGTCAACAATAGTAGTAGAGCCATAGTCAAATGAAACTGTGGAATGGACCCCATGCTAATGCATATAAAGAGAGAACTGGAAAACAGCTAGGCTTCCAGCTTCACTGACTCCAGTATGGAACGTGCTTCTTTATATTCTTCAGCTTCTTCCAATTCTTTTTCATTTTCCTGTAATCAAAAGCAACATTTTTGAGTACTCTGAAAATAAGTGTTGTGGGATTAAATTTACGAAGGTAAAAAACTGCTAACAAATAAGAAGGCTGAGGTACTCAATAGTATTTCTGTCTTACTGGCAGCATCTTCCTACACCTCTCAAGTGGATGGACTACAAAATAGCAGCTGGGAGAGCTAAGTCCCTCCCACTGTAAGTAAAGATCAGGTTCACAACAACCTGATGAACCTGAATGTACCTAAGTCTATGGCACCTGACAAGATGCTTCCCAGAGTCCTGAAGGAATTGCCTGATGCAGTTGCCATTCTCCTTTCCATGACATTTGAAAAGTCACGGCAGTCAGGTGAGTCCTTAAAGACTGCAAAAAAGGCAATTATCACTGAGGACTACATGGTCCCCCATAACATCCTTCTCTCTAAATTGAAGAGAGGTGGATTTGATTGGTCTCTTCACTGGATAAGGAATTGGCTGGATGCTCACAGACAGAGAATTGGTCAATGACACAATGTTTAGATGGAGATCAGTGACCAGTGGTGTTGTTTAGGGCTCTGTATGGTGAGCAGTGTTATTTAATGTCTTCATTAATGACACAGAAAGTAAGATCCATAAATGTGCAGATAACACCAAGCTGAGTAGTGGCTCAGCTGATGCACTGAGAAATGGGATGCCATCCAGAGGAACCTGGACAAGCTTGAGAAGTGGGCCCATGGAAAAACTCATGTAAGGCCATTGTGCAAGGTGCTGCACCTGGGTCAGAGCAGCCCTGGTACCAGCACAGGCTGGGGATGGGCAGATCAGAGCAGCCCTACCCAGACTTGGGGTGCTGGTGGCTGAGAGGCTGGACATGACCCAGCCATGGGCATTCAGCCCAGAGAGCCACACGTGTCCTGGGCTGCATCCAGAGCAGTGTGGGCAGCAGGGCCAGGGAGGGGATTCTGCCCCTCTGCTCTGCTCTGCTGAGACCCCACCTGCAGTGCTGCATCAGCTCTGGGGCCACAGCACAGGAAGGACATGGAGCTGCTGGAGGGAGTCCAGAGGAGGCCACAAAGATGATCAGCGGGTTGGAGCACCTTCCTTTTTGGACAAGCTGAAAGTTGGGTTTGTAAAGCCTGGAGAAGAGAAGGGCTCTGAGCAGCCCTCACAGCAGCCTTTCAGTACTTAATGGGGGCTACAAGAAAGACAGGGATGGACTTTTTAGTAGGGCCTGTTGTGACAGGACAGATGGTTTTAAACTAAAAGAGAAGAGATTCAAACTAGATAAAAAGAAAATTTTTTTAACAGTGGGGGGTGGTCAAGAAGTGGGAAAGGTTGCCCAAAGAGGCGGTAGTGTCACATCCATGTAAATACTCGGTGTCAGGCTGGATAGGGCTTTAAGCAACCTGATGTAGTTGAAGATGTTCCTGGTCATTGCAAGGGAGTTGGAACAGATGATCTTTGAAGGTTCATTCCAACCCAAACCATTCTATGAAATGAGGAATATATAATTTTTGAAAACACACTTTCTATGTTACTCAAAGCACAGGTAAATTCTTTTGTCCTGCCTAAGGTCCCAGGTAGTGGCTGTCATGTGCAAGCGGATTTGACCTATGCAAACCTTTATTTGATAGTGTTGAATATCTAAAACCAAGGGACGTGTGAGAACAAACTTCAGAACAACAGTACTCTTAGAAAAATGCTTAAGTAGACTGACAGTTGAAAAACATACTAGGATACAGTTGCTTTTAATTAATGAACTGAAGGTGAGCTAAGCACAGAAAGCAACACATGAAGACTTCCAAATTCTTAACAGCAATAGTAACTGTCTCCATTCCTTGTTTTAGGTTTGCATACTATGAATCAATAGCATCATTTCTGCATGCCCGAGAAATTTAGACTAACTGTTCAGTAACTAGTTGAATGACAAAAAGACTCTAAATCCTGCCAGGTACTGAGCATTTATTTTGGCAAACAGTAGAGGAAGACTACCTGAGATTAGGACACCTTGACTTTTCCATTAAAAAAGTATTTGCATTTTAGCCATTGCTGTATCTGGGACATAGTTTAGGATATATATTTTTAGCCTCACAATACCATTTATTGTGCACCAACATGTGTAGCTGAATTCTTCATGAGAAGGCAGCTTTTAAAATAAACATTATCATCTCCAAACATAGTATAGGTTCAGTGAATCTATTTGTACAACATACTCTTTATTCCTAAAGGTATTTTTATCTTAAAAAGTAGGGCAGTACTGCTCACTTCACTAATAAAACATTAAGCAATACTCAGCAAGGACTCCTCTGACTTGTCCATAGCATAATAAGAGTAGTAACCAAAGTACTTGACAATTTCAATTCCCTACAAGTATATTATATACATTTATACTATCTATAAAACCTAAAGTTGGTGAACTGATTTTTCTCATGAGGGAACTAGCACAGGAGATCTGTGTCCATTTTCACAGTATGGGATAAGTGTATGTTCAGCGTACATTACATTAAGGACAGCTTCTAACACACACAGTCTTCACAGACTGAAGACCAAGTATGCAAACTGTGCTATCTAAAGCAAAACATTGGTATCTTGTAAGATGTTGGTCTTGGGACCTACAGACAATTCTTTAATCCAGTTTTTATTTGCTGCAGTTGTTTATCCAGGAATTGCAGCACTTCTTCATCAGTTGGGGTGTGATGCAATACTCACTAGTAGTTGAGTAAGCTCTGCATGTGCAATTTCTAGTCTGCGTTGGCAGTCTGGAATCATCATTCGTGACTCTTGTAAGATCTCGATCTGTGAAAATCAGAAGACAATGAAATTAGAATATGTTCCAGATAGAAACATTATCTTGTAGGATAAGTTTTTACTCTGAAAAATCAGCAATCTAGTCATTATCTAGGACCTTCAGAACAGTTGCACGTTATCTTCTGAACAGGCTCCTTTTCTTAAAAGACATTCACTTAGCATAATTGCTTAAAACTCTGTTAATTTACAGCACATTTCCATTTACTCTGTGCTTAACTGAATATCAAGTATTAAGTGCAAGACAGTATTCAGAATTATCTTTCCCTTAGCCAAAAAATACAGCTTAGTAAGGTCTTCAGCATTTGTTAAAAAGTCTATTTAGAACAAACTTTCTCCTGCTGTCATGAAGCAGCTTCATCCAAAAGGGGATCAGCTGGTTATATAAATATCTCCTGCATCTTTTGGGTAATAAAGAAAAAGAATGTTCAGATAATATCCCATAGAGATAATTACTGCATGAAAAAAGTTATTGAGTTATTGATCACATTGTGTGCAGACTGCAGGAGGCTCTGACTGAAAGACAAAGGTAAAGAAAAATGAAAAGCAAAGACCAGCAGGCTCATATTTTTGATTTTATCATGCATAAAAAGTTATTACATATCCTTGTGCTTCATTTTAGGAGAAAGATTATTCTCACCATGCACTTTGAACAAAATTACTAAACTGGCACCCCACTGAATCTGAAAATCTTGCCACCTCCTAAAGAAAACAACATCAGTTTTAAGTAAGGGAGCATTTATTTCATGGAGCATTTCTGGATCTGAACACCAAACACTGAGAAGAAAAGATGTGCAGAGTTGTTCAGTAACATTGCATCTATTTAGAAATTAAAATCTGTTTGATATTTAGATATGAAACATCTCTGTTCAGGATAACCTGCAACAGAAAGCCTTCCTTTTAAATGGCTTTTTTTCTTTCTGTCATTCCTATGTTGTATCATCCTGCTAGTATTAATGCTGCTGTACCAAAAGGTAATTACAAAAGGGACATTAAGCTGTAGCTAAGAATGCATTTATGTATTCAGAAAGGCTTTGTGTAACAAGGTATTGTCAGTAAGTTTTTAAGTGTCACTTAGACCATTTGGTTTTGAGAGAAAAAACTTTAGTTTCTAATTTTACACTTTCATCAGTCAATGTAGCAGCCATAGAATGAGGTGTGCCATAAACTGCATGATATGATGCCTTTTGCTTTATGTAGTAGAATACCTGCTGGAATGAGAATATCCAGTAATTACTTCTTTGAGTCAAACAGATATGAAATATTTGTGTGTTGTAAAGCTTGTTAAGCAGATAATATGAAATTAGTAACTTATTTGATATGTGCCACTAGATAAGCGACCTGGGGTGGCATGTAAATCGTGAATCTGTAAGATACAGTCCTGCCTCCTGCATTCTCTAAGAAATAAACAAATCTACCCAAATAATTATATTCAAAACAATATTTGTCTGATTCCCAAAGGGTTACCCAAGTTTTATTTGTATGTGCCAGTGGTGCAGTGATGAATAAAAATCAGAAAGATGATAAATCCTAGAACTATATTCAGTAGATGCAAACAGCTGGAGACTAGAACAGGAATTTTGTGCAGCCAATATGATTTAACTTCTGCAAAACCAATTTCTTTTCAAGTACTGTTGATAATCCCAGATAAGACTACTTTCTTTTACAAATATACATAGTAAAGTCAGAAGTTCAAATAATTATATAAGGTTTATGACTGGATTTTTAAAAGTGTTTATTCTTCAAATTTTATCAAAATTCTGCCCCACTTTCAGAAGAAATTGAAAGGGTGACAAGAATGATAGCCACCCAAACTCCAATGCCAGGCACTGCAGCCATTTCCATCCCTGTGATGTGCTCTGCAGCAACTCAAATTCCACTGACCAGACCAGAGCAATTCCAACTCCAGCTAAAGACTATTATTTAACCCCAGACATCAACTAAGTACCAGGCAGCAGCTCACTTGCTCCTGCCCCAGCCTAGTGGGGAGCTCACTTGCTCCTGTCCCCAGCCAGTGGGGAGAAGACAACAGGAAGAAAAGGTAAACCTTGTGGGCTGAGATAAGAACAATTTATTAACTTCTAAAAAATGCAGTAATAATAATGAGGGAGAGATATCCGTTTTATCAGCTTCAAAAAACAGAAGCAGAGTATGTTGATTTGGGTTTTTTCCCCAACTGACCACATCTAACCAAGAGATTTAAAGACATGTAGATCCACAAATAATTTGAAAGCAACAAAAAAACCCACCCCAAAATAAAACAAAAAAGCCACAAACAAATACTGTAGGGTTTTCCTTCTCTTAGAAGGACACCCTGATATACTACTGAGTCACAGAGTATAATTGACAGTATTGTTTTACATGACAAGAGTGGTGTTCTGAACAGAAGAGGTGGGCCACGAAAAACCACAACAAATGTAAATGAGTCATATATGTACCAAGTATATATACAAAAGTTAATATACAGTCTAGCTTTTAAATACTGTCACATAATCACTTGCCCGTTTTCTGTTGCACAGATAATCCTAACAGTATGGATCTACTCAAAGACGGCAGAGGTAAGGAAAAGACATGCAGATAATTGTTTGCTAAAACAAGTGCTACTGGTTCGAACTACTTTTCCTCAAAAAGTGTGTAAAGCATTGACTATTTACAGCCAGGTGTGGTGGAGGGACAGGCAGTGAAAGCAAAAAAGTAATCTCTAAGTACTACAAACACCAAAGGTTCCCAAACTCAGTAATCCCACTAAGTAAGATTAGTAGCACACAATAAATAATCATGCTAAGGTTACTGGTAGCCTAATCCATATTTTTAACTAAAATCCACACCATGGCAGTACTTCTCATCTGAGCAGTAAACAGGAGTAGTATCAAGGTACTGGGCCTTGGTAATATCAATGTACTTGGCCAGGGCTGTGGTGTAGGGATCTATGGAGAAGTACAGCATAGATAATGTAGCAAGAAGCTGGGCATAGGGAAGGCAGGAACTCAAAGGAGATACAGCATTAAGGTGAATTTGAACACAAAAAAAACCCATAAATGCACACAAGAATGTAGGAAACACAATTTTATGAGTTCTATTTGCTTTCAGGCCCAAAAGAAGCTTGAACTATCCACAAATACAGGATACAACAGCACACTTGCTGTAGGCAAGCTGTCAAATACATTGATCAAAAGACTCCTGAAGGACCTTGCAATAAAAAACTGGAGAACACTGTTTTGTTTCTACAGTGCTTGAGTGCTTCAAGAAATGGCCATGTGTCAACAACAAACTATCAACCACTTCTAGCATGGAAAGTGATGGAGGAGGAGAAAACCCTCTAGAGGTAACACCTTGGTATTTCAAATGAGTTTTCTTTGCAGCTCCTCTCAGGTAAGATGTAATCCTGATTCTTCTAAAGCAGATCACTTTAGGGCATTAAAGACATAAAGTCTTGAATCCAAAAGGTACTTATATCTGCCTAGATAAGAAGGAAAACACTCTTTGGAAAACAGAAGGGGAAAAGGAGGATCACAGTAATGCTTTTTCATAATTTGGTTTCTTTCATAAAGTTTGAATGCATCTTTAATACCAGGTCTGTGTTGGGATACTGTATTGTACTTGGTCCAGAGAATTCCAAGTTGCTGGCTTTTCAGTTAACAAACTGTGCTTTTGTTAAGGATACTGTCAAAATACATAAGGAGAAGCATCAGGTCTTCCCTTGCATTTACACTTGCATTTCCACTTTACCAAGCATCTAGAGCTAGAATTCATATTATTAAACAAAGATCATCTATTCTTAGGGGTCAGAAAAAGTACTTAGGCAAATAACAAGACTGATGTAAAACTGCACATTTAATCTAATCTTACTTTTTCTGTGAGAACAAAGAAACTTTGAACCAATCGGGTGGGAGGTTGGAAAGAGCTAAGAATGTAAAAAGCTAACTAAACTAACCAGAATATTTCTTTGAGGCTAAAAAGACATTTTGGAAGTTCAAGAACATTACAACCTTTCTTTCAGCAAGAAATCCATCAATAACAAGATCAGCAGCAAATTACCATCTTTCACATTATTTTCCAAAATAGTAAAGAGTTTCCAAATGCATGTCTTTTTAACTGTTTCAGAAGGCACTCTTTCACTCAACAAAGCAAGAGAAAACTGCTTTGAAAACTGCTTTTTTTTTTTTTTCCCAGTTTTTACAAATACTGGGAAAAAACTGTGTATGAGCAAGATGTACTTTATATACTCTTATGTACTTTTGACACACAGGAATTAAATTTTGTGTTAAATCCACTGGATTTTTAATTAATCTAGAAATAACATTACTCAAGAAGTAACTTGGATCTGTAGAATTGTGTTTAAAAAACTGAAAATATACCACTCACTTATCAGTAAAAATGTTGCCAGTTAGCAAAACCACCAGAGAATATCTACAATCCCAGAGAAGGGAAATATAGAATAGATACCTTGCTTTGCCCCCGGCTCACAAGTCTCAAAATAAAAGCATGAGCCATGAAAGAATGTTTATTTATATATGAACATCCAACAACCACAGAAGTACAGAAAGCTACAGGTTTCTATCATTAGTCTGCACTTGAATGATACTGTGTGAAAATTCTCTATTAAAGTAGTATTATGAAGTCCTGTGGAAAGTCTTCATATATTGAGAATTGTTGTAACTGAGTAGAAACTAAGACTTCATTAAGACAAAATCCGCAGAGAGTTAGAACTACACTACTTCTTGCTACCCAGAGAAACTATAAGCAAAATTGGCACCTGGTGGGATAAATCAGAAGTATTTTAATATTTATTACCATAACAAAGTCTTCTTGCACACTACAATGGAATCTTAAGCATCTAACAGCATTGCAAGAAAACTGTCCTTTTTGTTTTTCTGGTATTGAACCTGCTCCTCATTAAGCAAGTCTTTCTGGACAGTTCAGGTGAGGGCTGGTGTGTAACAATCGCCAACCATCCCAGATGGTCACTGCCTCAGCTAGAGAAGACTTGAGTCCACTGGAACCATGAGTTGCCCCAATGCATAAGAAATTACGAGAAAAATACTGAATCAAACCCTACTGTTCTACAAAGGGACTGATCCCTCATTACAGACCAGACATACTCTAAAGACTACATATGCTGTAGGAATGGTATTTTTCACTTTAAAATGAAATTTTCTGTATTCACTTTTGTATGTAAAACTGTATGTTCTGAGTTGTAACTAGAAAGCTAAATGAAAACAGTACTACATCAAGATAAAGTATTGCTTTTAGGCTTTTTAAGAATCCTTCCCTGAACTCTGGATTGATTTGTGCATGTATATAAATACATAAATACACACACACACACACACACACACATATATATATATATATGATTTAGTCAATACCTCAGCTAAATTAATAGTTAAAACTATTCTCCTAGTCTCAAGAGACGGAATTCGTTTCCACCCCCCCAAATGTTACTTTTCATTACCAAAATTTAAATACAGTTGTAATTTTTAGAGTTATGCACCCTAGAATGGAAATTAGAGATTAACTAGAAGCAGTTATTAAAATGGGTAACTACAGGTATTTTTTCTGAAAAAGATCTCAAGATCTTTACTGTATCCAAAATATTGTTCTGAGCAAACTCTCCTGGAACCATATAACTTTCTTTGAAGTCTCCAAATTTTTAGTAACCTAAAATATTAACTTCCAGAATGCAAAGTGCGCTAAATAAACAAGAAGTGAAAACGTCATTGGAGAAACTGATTGCTTTCAAAGTGGATCAGGCAATTTCTGAATGAATCACAACTGCTTTCTGTGAAGGCACTGGTCTCTAGAAAGACCTTCAAGTAGTAGGTAACAATTTCAACAGAAGTTCACAGCCATCGCTGGTTTTGACTTGCATGATATCTTGCAGGTCACTGTGGAAATACCATGATACAGTCAAATAATCTGATGAATGGGCAACACTAAAAATAGGAATTGAACTCATTAGTTCTTGTTAGTGCCAGATCTTCAGAAAGGCTACTGTTTTGTAGATCTTCAAGTCTCAGTCTGGTGAGGCAGAAGACAGGTTTGCTCCAGAAATACAAATCTTTATTTGTATATAAATTCTTTATTTGTATTTCATTTCCATGGCATAACGGAAGTAAGGCAGGACATAAATACATGAACTGAAATACGAATTTACAAAAAAAAGTTTGCTTAACTTTTTCTCCTATATTGTGTTAATTTTGTATCTGAATTTTGTTTAACCTGTTCTTCCATTGTTTAAAAACAAAGACAGGATTCCAGAAGGTTATGTTTATGACTATTAAGTGAAAATAATTTTAGTACAGTTTTGAGAGAAAGCATCTGGGAAATACTTGGACAAAAAACATAACCAAAGGTAACATAGTTAGTTGAAATAATATGAGTACCACAGTGAAACACAGACGTTGCACACTTCTGTAGAGAGTAAATATCAATCTCCCAAAGCCAAGTTCCTCTTGTGAGTAGGAGATGTGACACTTTTTCTCCCAAAAGGGTATGTACCAACTGTCTGCAACCACGGTCCTTGTGGTAAACCTTCCAAGAAAAAATGTAATAATACTTAACAGTGACACTAAACCGTACTCTTGAGCAGACCAAAGTACAGCCTGCCCCCTCCTAACCTATGACTTCACTACAAACTCCAGCAGCTCCGCAGCTGCATACCCACTGCTTTCTTTCTCGGAGGTTTCTGATTTTACCAAAAGGATACTGGTGTACTCAAGAGCTGAAATGTTTCCCCTTCATATTAACTACTGGGCATTCTCACTTTGCTGTAACATTTCCAGTTAGCAGCAAGTATTTGGTTTACCTACATCCACCGAGACCATGTATTCACTACAGGTTCTTCATATTTCCAAGAAAAAGTTCATGATGGCCTCCATACAGTTAGTGAGTAACAGTCATCATGACATAAAGTACTAAGTAATCATATACATACATATAAACTATGATCCTTGTAATTCAACACCTCAAAGAAATTTCTATGGCTGATTTTACGTCAGGATTTTAGTCTACTATTTATATAACATAAGTCTAGAAAAAAATGCAGGAGATTCATCTATCTAAAAATGACTATGATTAAATGAAAACAAATAAGGATTTTATAAAACAAGTTCCAGGTTAGTTTACCTGCTTCTTAATTCCATAATCATCACATGCTTCAGCTTTCATTTTTTCAATCTTTTCTTCTTGCTGTTTTGCTTCTTTTTCATACATAATTTTTTCTTTTGCCAGCCTGCAATTAACAACCAAGTGATTGTGTTAATCTCTATTACTGTAAAAAGTTACATCAGAGAAAACAGCCTCCCACTCAAAAGTTACAGACCTGGAAGATAATACGCAGTTTTATAAAAAAAGGCTTTTAACCACTGCAAAAAAAACCCCTGTATCTAGGAAATTATGAATTTAGCTATAATAAAGAGTATTTTCTCCACTTATCTTGATGCTGTTTTAGGAGGTCACAGACAAAAGTAACAGTTCCAGAACTTAAAATTCCAACAATTTTCTTTATTTCCCGTCTTTCAAAAGAAAAGGAATCCATGTGTTAATCCTAATAATGGACTTACACTTGGGAGCAGGATGCTTTTTGCTAACAAGCATAAATTCATGAGTAATATAAATAAGTTTGAAGGTCAGAGAAATATTAAGCTAGTCTAATATGATCTCCTACTGTAACTATTACACTGCATTCTCATTATCAAACTTTAGTATTTGTTACTGCAATTTTGCTGTTGCGTCTCCCACTTTATCACATGTATTCATTAGGTGTATGTTAGATTATGCAATACTAGATATGAACCAAAGCATCTTTCAGGATCTGAAAAATACTGGAACAATTTCTGTGCTGCTAGTTCAGGAGCAGAACAAATACTGAGATACTACTGCAGATCTGATATCATGCTGAAAAAAATCCTTCCCCAAACAAGGGCAAGATCAACCTATATAAGATTGTTTGAAGATAATTTAACATCCAAAAGAACATAATCAGATTCAAGAAGTAAAGAATATATTATACAATGAAAAGAGAATAAATAAAGGTCTAGTAGAGAGCTTCATGACCACATTAGTGCATCAGCGTAAAGTAATTTAATTCATCATTTGTCACAGTTAAGCGCCATACTAGGATTGCTGAGAATGGACAGAATGCTGTTGGGGTGTCAAGAACTCTGTGAACTGAAGCTGCCACAAAAGCACCACTGCAGCTGTATGGCAAAAAAAAAATCCGTTGAGAATATACTCATAATGCAACAGCTGGAACTGTCCCTGTTATTTACAAGAGTTTATTTGCTAAAATAGCCCTAAGCAATGGCTCCGCAACAGTCAGTCTAAGTTGGGCTGTAGCGACATGCACCTGAACTTGCTTCAGTCTTTAGGGAGTCACACAACCAGAAAGGGCTGTCAGCCTTACAAAGCATCTTCAGCTGTGTGCAGAGTGCACACTCTGGGTGAATAGACTAGGCCATTTTCTACAAGTAAGCCAAGTACTAGCTTTTAGAAGCAGAACTGGAGAAAGACAGGAACCTAACTACTAATAATAAAGACACTAAATGAGTGGCAGTAATTCCAACTACTGGAACTAGTTCCAGTATTAGCATCAGTAAATACTGATTTAATAGAAGATGAGTTAATTGTTTGATCAAGGTTACCTGATTTAATTCCAGACAGTATTAGTTGCTTTGCTACTGTTAGGTTCCAAAAAAGTTCATTTTAATCAACCCATGAGACAGATGACTTTTTCTGAATGAGAACAGCAAATTCCCTTGAGGAGCAAAGGAAGAGGTATGATTGAACAATGGTTTTATGTGATTCACTTATTGAAATGTGTACCCCACTGGAACTAAAGGCAACTTACATTGCTGAATGAAACATTTTACATTATTTTAAATTTTAGCCAAAACAAAAGGTTCAATGCATGTCATTATTTGTATTTTCACATTCATATCTCCTTCTATGCATGATAACTTTTCAAACTGACTGTTCCCTCAAGCTTGCAAACTTTATCAAACAGGGAAAGACTACATGTTCTCACCTAGTTTTGAACTTTTGCTTTTCTCACATCTGCATACTTAAGAATTGCATCTGTATTTATTGACCTATTTCTGTAGTAGCTGTACATGTCATAAGAAGAACTTGAAATATTCTGCTTTTAAAAAAAAGATACACAGGAAATATGAAATATGAGAACACTTTCTGTGACGAATTTCCCGCCGGACTTTGTTCAGTACTCAGATTTATCTCAGTAAATGCTCCACTTATCATTAGTAAGACTGGGATGCTAATAGCCAATGTGATTAAAGAAGTTCTGATTTGAAGACATTTCCTGTACTAGATCCTTTCTCTAGATGTTATGAAGCCATTTCTACTGCTTATATAGCTTGGGGAAACACTAAGTAAGCAGACAAATGGATTTTAAAAATAAAAAGTAATTTCGTAATGGAGACATACTAACACTTAATCACCTCTTAAAAATTTCAGCTTACATATACACAAAAATACCTGCATGATACTTTCCTCTCTTCTTCCTCGAACCCTTTTCTACCTGGAAAATAGATTCTGGGTTGGGTGGGGTTTTTGTGTTCTTTTGTTCATTGTTTGGTTTCGCTGGCTTTTTTTTGGTGGTGGGGTTTTTTGGTTGGTTGGATGGTTCTTTTTTTTTTTTTTTTTTTTTTAATATTAAAATGGATACAAACCAGAATCTAGGTTGGATATTAGGAAGAAGTTTTTTACAGAAAGGGTGATGAAGTACTGGAGTGGTCTGCCTGGGAGGTGGTGGAGTCACCATCCCTGGATGTGTTTAAAAAAAAATGGGTTGTGGCACTTGGTGCCAGGTTTAGCTGAGGTGTGAGGACATGGGTTAGACTCAATCTTGAAGGTCTCTTCCAACCTAGTGATTCTGTGTGTGATGTGTCTTTATATATGGTGTGACCATACACAGTGAACAGAGTAAGAATAGCTCAGTGGTCAAATTGCATTTGTGTGCATCTCAAGAACATGGGTCATTCAGAGATTAAAAAACCTGCAACCATAAAAACCACAACAGGCTTAAGTTTAGCAGACATTTTACGGTGTCATAAACATGTAAGGTTTAGTAACTTTAACTTTTAACTGAAAGAATGAAAAATTTAGAAAAAAAGTTGAACTAATGTGAATTACTTTTTATCGTAGCTATATATTACACATATATACCTATAATATCACATATATATGCTTGTATATGGGCAATAACCCTTGAATTCTACAATGGACAGTTCCTTAAAATATTACCTTGTTTTTAAACAATCTGGTTTCCAGGTATCCATCTGAAACCCTAAGGTTAGCCTTATTTCACATACACAATATGCTACAT
>NC_052046.1:23317017-23352017 GCF_015832195.1 Motacilla alba alba | reverse complement strand
GAAATTAAGATCCTCTGTGCATAGACAAAAATTCTACCTTCTTCTTAGTCACAGACAGGGACTACTAATGGATGCCTAGAACAAAAGTGGTAAAATGGTACAAGGACAGAGCAAGCATGTGCTACTACTCCTAATGTTCTCCCAACATCCAGTAGCTGCTGACAATTCAGATTTTACATAAGCTAGAAAGGCACCTGCATGCTTAAGCCACCAAATACAGACTTCTTTCCAGTATTAGAAAAATCAAAACAAGAAACATTTTCCTGGCTGGATTAAGCAATTAGACCTGTGGAGAAGATGACAGGGAATTGCTCAGTTTTGCTATTGAGCAAATCCACTATGTCCTATTCACTAGGACAAGCCTTTCTTCAGAACTAATGTTACCATTAACCACTGTACATGCTAATATGCTATGGATTCAGCCTAAGAGCACAGAGTGACAGGACTGACTAGATAATGAGATATCTGTGCTAACTTAGTTCAAACTTAGAAGTCCATAATAGTGTAGCTGTACAAGGCACAGCTTTTTTTCCTTACAGTATAATAAACTTCTTTTATAAATATTAGAATTAATAGTATAATAGTAAAGTTTCTCTTAGTATAATGTATTAACACTGTGCACAATTGTAGGACAAGTAATTCAGCAACTGCAGTAACACTGGCAATATGCTAATCACCACCTGCAGAGTTTAAAATACCAGGCCCCTAATCTGAAAATTTTACTTTCACAGACTCTTGGGTTCACTAAGGCTACATAAGAATACAAACTTTACAGGCTAAAGGGCCCAAGAGAAAAAGTCAAGGAAGGATGAAGAAATACTTAACACAATTATGCAAACTGACATATTTTCTTAGCCTACTTTCTGATTTAGACAGGATACCAAGTTTATGAGCTTATTTTCTTCTTCTAGTGACAAAATCATCACCAAAGATAAAATTTATCTTTTAAGACTCAAGATGTAACAATACATGAGTATATGCATAATTTTTAGCCCCTTCTGCATCTAACAGCTTATAGAACTGCTAGGTTTATCATGACATTTTAGGGTAACTTTGCAAGTTTGGGTTTTCTCAAGGATTACTACTGTAAAAAAAGATGAAAATCAAATTCATGATTTTTTTAAGTCAGAAAATTATTTCAAGTTAAAAATCACTTGTAAAGTTAAAAAAAAATTGTATAATCTTTGTTACTACAGGTCTCTCTGAATCTTCAGGGCTTCACTTGTTCTTGCCTCTACAGAAAGTTGTGAATGCTAAGGAGCACAAGAACTTCAGTTTTAGATTAGAACAAGAAGTGAAGCCTCTGATGTGGTAACAATTTGGGTTGCCAAAGATCTTCACTTCATTTTCCCTTTATTATCCAGGGATAATCTTCAGACAAGACGTTTTGTTTTGGAGAAAAAAAACCACAGAAACTACTCCCTCCCCTCTAGGCCCCCCCCCCAGCTAGGAGTAACTGTAAGTGCTATAATAATGAGAAAAATTAAATAGAATTGCAGTAATATTATGTGCGTAGGCAATTCACAATGCATCAGAAAGACTTACTAGAGTTGAAAGAAAAAACAATGAACACTGTGATCTTGAATGAGATTTCCACCTATATGATACATATCATTCAATAATACTTAAAATCAAGCCAGGATGGATTATGGTTGTTAGCACAGCTGTAATTCATCTCCTGCATAAAAAGCACTATCATAAATTTAATACCATTTTTTTAGATTTCCCATGGATCCACATTCTAATTCAACAGAAAATAATTATTATAACTGTTTAATCCACATAGGTGAGTATGTGGCTCCACGCCATGAAGAAAAACAAAAGCACTGCACATATGCATAAAGCCTCCAAACTGGTACTACCAAGCAACTGGAACTACTGTAACTCCAAACTTATGAAAGACAGCTTAAATAACTAAAGGTTAAGAGCCAGAGTGTTGCACATATTCTCACCCAAATGAAAATTTTAAAAACAGGAAAAAAATACTTTCCCTCCTTAATACTGTATCAATAACAATACTTATGGTTGTAAACCTGCTTGGGCATGTTTTAATTTGCCAGCTAAAATGATAACATTAATAGATTATTATGGTCAGCATTGACATGCATAAGACAGTTTTGCTTAGGGGGCAGAATATAACAGTAAACACAAAAAACCTGAGATGCCAGATTTTTTTAAAGAGGTAATGAAATGGAGGAAGGAATGCAAGAGACAATCATTTACAGATCAGATTACTACTAATTTAAATTTGTGAAATGTTTCTAAAAAGAATCACTTAGGTATTCTCTAAAGGTATAGTAACAAGTAGAATCAAACAAATTAAAAATTAAAAAACAAACCAAACCAACACATGACTCAATTTCCACAGCAACAACTGTGCCCTTGTCACAGCTTTTTAAGATAGGTGTGGGTACTGTTTGCTGCTGTGAAGTTAAAACTTGTATGGAAAAGAATTAGAGAAATAGGAAACCCTCCAAAAAACCCAAATATTTGTTTCTACACCTTTCAACTAATTATCCACATTGGTAACTATGTATGTCACAGACCTAAGACAACATCTAAGTGCAGGTGCACTGCCTTCTCAAACCACATAAAGTAGGGGGTTTTATGTGGGAAAGAGACTATGTTAGTAAGCCTCAAAGATTTTAAGCAGTCTTCAACAGCGGGGCCAATTCAAGACTTTACTATCTGATCCTTATGCCAGGAGCACTACAAAAGGTATTTAAGACTAGCTCAGGACCACAATTACCACACTTGGCTAACACTGAACCCAAATTTATGACTCCAGGACTGAGCTGCTGACAACCCTAGGCAACAGATGCACAACCTGCACTCTGAAAAGGCCTTTGGGAGTCAGTTTGTATCCGAAAGAGCATTCTGTATATTCACACTCTTGAATCCCTGAGCTCTCAGATGTGTAGTATACACACATTAAATCGCTTTATCATGCTGACTCAGTATAGCTGAGCAGCTCTGCAGATCATTCCTCAGTACCCAAATAATAGGAGATATCCTAGCCCTTCCCATTAATCGAGCTAACAAACAGTTGTTGCACACAATCTTCTAATTATAACAAGAACCAAGAAAAGAGACCTGAGCTTCTCATCAGTACATTGGCTCTATGAGTCACAGTGAGGACCAATGGCTAATGGGCAACATGCAAGAAAGCAACTATACTTCATGTACAGTGGACAGAAGATGGAGAAGATTTCTGACTTACACTAGAAAAAGCAAATTTCTTGAGAAACCAAGAACACAAACTAGTTTTGTGCTTGAATTAGCAATACAGTGAACAAGGAGTGAAAAGGAGTCCTTGCATTCTTCATACATCTCTTGCACAAAATATATCCTGAACTCATGAGTAAAATAATTCCATTAAAGAGAACTGTTCACATTTATATTTAAAATCAGACCAACAGTTTTTTGTATAGAGTTTTACATGCAAGTTTTATGTAGCTTGTAGAACTTCCTGTGCTTGGAGCGAAGGGGAGAATCAGTGTAGACTGCTTTGCAGTATGATGCTATTTCACAAAGAGAAAATATAGTATCAACACCAGTGCAGCAGGCAAAAGAACAATTTTGTGAAGATACCAGTTTTAGAATGGTAAATTACAAAAAAAAAAAAAAAAAGGAATTGCTTCACAAAAAATCAATACACTTTCCCCATAGGTTCATGATGTAACATTCTATAATCAAGGCTTGTAGATTTGTAATTATGGTATGTCAGCCACATTTAAACAAGCATGTTAAAAGATTGTTAAACTAACACAATTGCAATGTGAATTGTCTTAGTCTCATTCTAATCTACTCGTGTCACTTCCACTTAATCAGATGGAAACTATGGGCAAATGTCAGTGCTATTTTCAGACAACCCGACTTACTTTGTTTGTGGTGGTTTTTAAAATGATTTCCAATCTGAAAGGCAAATAAGGTATTTTAGAAGGTTTTTTTTTTTCCCCCCTAATCAATTCTCTCACTATCCAGCAGGTAGTTGCTTGGATTTACTGAGAGCAAAACTATTTTGAAGTGATTAAACAAGAAGTATTGCTTGCTAGGACATAAGCCACAAATACAGAAAATATTACTACTCATGCTCATCAAATCCACTTCTTTTGAATTACAAACTATTGAAAATATAAAATTACCAAGAGTCTGGCTATCAGATTTGCCAAAAAAAGCAAAAGATCTTCCTATTTCTAGTTTAAACTTCTTTCACTGATACACAGCAATGTAAGAAATGCCCAAGCAAGTAAATTACCTAGAACCTAAAACACAGTCTCATGAGAGAAGTACACAAAGAATTTATGATTTACAGCTAAAAAAAAATACCAAAGCAGAACAGCAGCTTCATTCTTAGCATGGAAAAAAAGGACAAACTAGGTAACTAATGAGGAAAAAAAAAGCTACAACAGATGATTAGCACAAGTCAAATGAAATGTCTAAAAACCTCACTATATTTTAACAGTTCTTGACCCTTACCTTCTCTGATATATTCTTAAAGCCTGAGCACTGAACATGGTTAGAAATCAATAGTACATGCTAGATTCAATGTGCTTTTCTCAAAAGAAAACAGAAAAAAACGTAATGAAAATTAACTGAAGTGCTAAATCAGCCACTTTATAAAATGCTTAATAAGCCTCTATGCAAGTCTTCTCATGCATGAGGAAAAAAATGCCTATGGAGTTGTTCTAGTTCAAAATAACAGAATAAGAGGATAATGTTAATGCTCCCAAGTTGACACAAGTTACAGGTATGCCCACTGTAGCAAAATGCGTAACTAGGCTTCTGGTTAGAGAAGGAAGGGTGGAGTGGGTCAGAGCCATACCTCTTCTTGTATCTGTGTGCAGCTGCCACAGAACTGGAAGCTGTTGCTGTATCCTGTCCCCACAGGGAGTTAAGATAACATTCCTCTTCTCCCTTTTTTTTAAACTTACCTTCAGCTGCTGCAGAGTAACTGTAGATATGCCTGTTGCTACTGCACAAAACACTCAAGTCAAGTTTACTTGCTTATTCACATGGACATTCTCCACAAGCAAATCTGGATCTTGCTGACTGCATTTGTATTGTTTACCCAAACGTTTTCATTCTTTCTTTGTACTAGCTATGAAATGCATAGTTATGTGGTTTGCTCCTACATTCAGAGAAATTCTGAAGTGCCTTTAACTAACACCAACAGTGACAACTTTTCTAGTCTTCAAGTCTGAAGTTTCAAAGTGAATCAACCATAAGAAAATGTGCATATCTTACCGAATTTGAAAAGTTGTAACATAAAGTTGATTATATGAAATTGCACTACTTAACATCCTCATCCAGCACACACACACATTCTTGTCTCTGCCTGAGACAGCACAGTCTTTGTAGCCTTAATAAACACCAGCGTGACCAAACAGTGTTTAAAGCCATAATAAGAGCGATCCTGACAGATCAGCTTTCCTTAAAAACTACGACTCTGCTGAAGCCAGGAAAGATCAAGGCTCTGGTGACGAATCTACCAGGAGTGCCCAGGGAGGTAGTGGAGTCCCCGTCCCTCGAGGTCTTTTAGGAAAGAATGGAGTGCTATGGGTCTAGTTAACAAGGTGGCGATGCTTAGCCATAGCCTAGACTCGATGATCTCAGTGGCCATTTCCAACCTAATTGCTTCTGTGATGCCACTGGTTCTGCAACTTCTGAACCAGAAATATTCAACAGCAGCTTTTGGTTAAAACAAAACAAAACAAAACAAACAACAAAAAACCAAAGATTTGAGGCTTCATACCTCGGCAAGGTATGAGGCGATACTGCCTTGCACACCGAGGGGGCTAGGTGACTACCCTCGACTCCCAAAGACGCTAAAGAAAGGGAACGAAACCCGCATTGAATCGTATCCCAGAAAAGCGCGGCCTGTTCCCGACGGCAGTACGCGAGGGATGGAAGCCCGTGCCAGGGCCGCTCTCCGGCACAGCCCGCCAGCCCCGCACAGCACCGCGAGCCCGCGCGCGGCACGGCCCATCCCGCACGGAGCCTCGCTGCAGTCCCTCGGCCCGGCCGTGCAGGACCGTGCCCCAGCCGCCACTCACCGCCTCACGACGCCAGTCTTAATCTTGATCTGCCTGAGGCGCGGGTCGGCCATGGCGGCGGGCGCCGTGACTGCGCAGCCACGCGCCGCGCATGCGCTGAGCCGCCAGCCCGGGCGGCACCACCGGAGAGGACGGGAGCCCTGCGCCTTCCCCCGCTGCCCCGGCGCAGTGGAGCGGGCCGGGCAGCGGGGCGGCGCCGTCCTGGCGGAGCCGCCCAGCGCCGCTTTGGTTTATTCGCACGCTGGGAGAAGGGTAGGAGCGCGGGAGCCGTTGCGATCGGTACCGTGACGGTGGTGGGCTGGAGAGTGACCGGCACCACCCGCTCTCGATCCCTGATAACGGGGTGCGCATGATTAACGCCATTTCGCAAGACAAGCAGCCATTCTCTGGTGCTGTGTTCTGCGCTTTCCCCTCATTATCAGGCCCGGAAAGTACGGTGCACCAAGGAGACCAACCAAACAGATTTCTTTTCCCATTCCACAGGCCACAAGGTTCCTCGGCACCAGGCCGAGCTCCACTCCTTACCCTCCTGCATATCCCAACACCTGGCCAGCCCAGCACTGTGGATGACCTGGTTGCAGCCCTAGAAAGCTGCAGCTCCCAGAGCAACGTCTGCCTGCAGCCTCCACAGCAGTGCCTGCCTGCAGCCCCCCAGCACTGCCCACAGCCCCCACAGCCCTGCCTGCCTGCAGCCCCTGAGCCGTCTCTCTAACTCTCACCTTTGACAGGTCCTGAGGAGAAACTGGGACCAGAGCTGGACAGTGACACCTGGGACATCCCAATGGCCAGGGATACCTCTGCCTTCATCTGCTTCCTCGGAGGATTGAGGGAGGGACTCATGTTCTTTTACATGATTTTCAAGTCTGGATTATGATTGTTATATTGATACTGTAAAAAGTATGCTATGAGCTAACCTCATCTGCAGAGAGTCCATATGAACAGAAATCATAAATGAAGTTGTATTATAAATTGTATATTTTACTACTTAGAGATCGCACTACACTGATTTGACAAAAGACAGCTGAGGGGAGACCCCATAAATGTCTGTAAGTATCTAAAAGGAGGGGGTCAAGAGGATGGATCCAGGCTCTTCTCTGTGGTGCCAAGCAGTAGAACAAGAGGCGATGGGCAGACACTGATGCACAGGAAGTTCCACCTGGACAAGAGGAAGAACTTCTTTACTGTGCAGTGACTGAGCACTGGAACAGATTGCCCGGAGAGGGTGTGGAGTCTCCCTCACTGGGAATACTCAAGAACTGCCTGGACACAATCGTGTGCCGTGTGCTCTGGGATGACCCTCTTGAGCAGGGAGGTTGGACCGGATGACTGACTGTGGTCCCTTCCAACCCAACCCTTTCTGTGTTTAGTTCTGTTAATAGAAATCCTGTGTTATTGTCATAATAAATGCTGTGCTATACTAATAATGAAATCCTGCTAAGGAAAATAAAGCTTCAATTGTTAATCTGTTGTTTAATGGTTAAGCTTAGTGTTAAACAGTACAGCTTAGTGTTGTCATAGTTCTGCCAAGGATCTCTAGAAGAACCTGTCTGTCACCTTAGTGTCTGGTGGTTGGTAAAAGCAATAAAGAGGCAAGATTAGCACTGGCAGCTCAGTCCTATAGTTGGAATCAACTGCTGGTTCAAGGGCTGTTTTTCATTATGGTTATACTTAGTAGAGGCTAACCACTTAAGGGTAAAAATTCCTGGAAAAAAAAAAAACAACCCCTAGTGTCTGTGTTTGAAAGAACTTCCCCTGAATGAGTATTTAAATGAAGAAAAAAAAATAGCTTCAATGAACAAATAAAGGCAAATACATTTTCAGTGAAGTGCAGTTCAGGAAGGTCTGGAGAGGATTTTTTTTTCCCCCACACCCTTTTGTCCTGTGTTAGTGGCTTGCTCTGACCTTTGGTACTGCCAGTGACCAATATCTCTTGAGAAAAGCTGGCTGCAAGGAAGGAAGTCATGTTGCTTCTGGTGACATGACAGTTGCAGGTCATTAGCCAGCAGCTGTCGCCAAGTGATTGGCACCACCAGGCCCCATTCAGACATGGTATAAGCAAGGCCAAGACTGCTCAAGTCCACAGAGCTGTGTGTTCTCTGCAGACGAGGATGAAGATGAGCCCTCTTACAGAGCTCATCTCTGCAAGCCTTCCTAAGAGACCTGGAACACACAGCCTTCACTTGGCAGGTTGCTGCTGAAGGGAGATGCTGGTCTCAAAATCAACACTAGCTTAATGCCATGAACAACTATGACCTGGAGACAAGTTCAAAGATGTATTATGTACATAATTATGTACATTATTCATTTATTTGTTACACAAATCTGCCATCAGCCATGCAGGAGGGGGAAGAAGGAGGTCAGCATTCTGGCAGAGACAAAGGAAAATGCAGCCCCTTACTTTGCCAGAAACTCAAATCTTACTATTTTGTCTTTAGAAAGCTGTATCAAGTCATGCTGGGGCTGAAGCTGATCTCAAAAATTCCAAGGCAACCCAGTTATGCTACATACTCCTTAAAAATACAGAAGTCTGCAAGTAAAGCTGAATTATCACCATATACCTACGCATGAATTTTTTTTCAAGAATAATCTTCAATGTCATTTCTGTATTTGGCTAAGTTATTCAAGAAGTGAGAAGACCAACAACAGATAACTGTACAAAACCAAAAATTTGCCTAGAATCAGCAATATTAAGAAAATAACTTGTGTTTCCAAGTGCTAAAAAAGTTTCAATTCTAGCCCTGAAGCATTAACTTGCGTCATTGACAGTGCTTAGACTCAGCTACTAAATTTAAGAAGTAGAATGCAATTGTTTTCTTACAGGCAATTCACTTAACTAAATAGATGAAAATATACCAAATCTGTGTTCATATTTAAGCATATATGATGATAATGTGAAAAAGGTGTTAATGGTGGATCATGTAGTATACTGTAAAATGTGACAGAAAGCATGATGTACTTTGTTATTAATACATGTTTGTATTAATAACTGAAAATTATTAATTAACATTTAAAACCCCAGTAATTTTATTTCAAAGGGTATGGATATCTGGATATCTAGGGAAGTATGTGTAATGCTTTCCAGGATAGACACTCCTTTTTAAATAAAGACATGTATGGGGAGTTTGTTTTCCAGAACTGCTTTGAAACAATTTTCAGCCTAGTCCGTCATAGATACATTTCCATGTGAATTAATGATGTTACACTGGAGTTGAATACAATCCTTTATGAAGACTGTGAATCCTGATGAACCTTTTGGATGGTAGAAAACTATCAATTCTTCAATGATTTTTGGCATCATTCTGCTTATGTTGCATCTGGTTGAAGGTTTTTCATAAGATCTATTAGCCCTAGTCATTATGAGAGCACTGTTGCATAGAGGCAGGTGCCTAAACACAATCTGCTGATGATGTAGCTATGCTGACATACAGAACAAGTTGTTCTGTGCATTGGGCCCTTAAACATATCTTTACGTACTCCCCTGCATTGCACCTTTCCAGCAGCTCACATGTAGAGCTGCACTTGCTGTGAATATGACTGCCTCTTCTCTGACCGATGTCACCTGGTCATTCCAGCTTTCATCTGGCTCTACAAATGCAATATTTTCAAGGTAATTTGTTATATGTTTTGTACAAATTTACTGTAGTGGGAATAATTGTTACTGCCAGTTTGCTGTGCTTTCTGTCTAAAAAAATTCCATCTAGATTTTGTTTATTTCTTGTGAATAAGAGCACATATCGTAATTACTGCTCATTCCAGTTTTACAGAAGCAGCTAGTCAGCCTGATGAGCTCAAATGTCTGCACACATAAACAATTATGTAGTAAATGTTTAATCTGTAGTGTGCACAGTGCACCTAATACACTTGCAAGCAAGCACGCCAGGGTGTAAAGCACTGTCTACAACTCATAACTTCTCTGTGAAAGACTGGCTTTAGAAGTTAAGACCAGACATATGCTTCATCACAAGAAAAGAGCACACAGACTCAAAAGCATTACAGTATACCACAAGTCCCTTTTTGTAGTAAGAGTTCCCAATTAATATGTCTCTCAATATGTCTCTCAACACTACCCAGAAGAAATAGTCAACTTGTAAGATGTGCAAATACTGAGTCTTATTAGTCCTGCATTCTGATCATATCCCTAGCTCCCTTTTAAATTTATTTGCTTGGCTCTGATAAGGGACTTTCCACAGTGAAACTATTTTGTGTTATATCATATTTCACTTCAGCTTTAGAGCCAATACATTTGTCACCTGGTATAGTTTAAATTTAAGGCATTATGCCACCTATGCTGCTGAGGTCAGAGCAAACCTTGCAGAGAAGTGCAGCCACTAGGGTTTAGTCCACTAAGCCCCAGTGGCAGTTTTCATCACCCTGTCTATCCATTGACAGTTGGTTTTGACAGCTTGAAAACCCATGGCCAAATGCATGTGTGCTTCAGCTGAGGACTGAGACCATTATTTTAATAAGTAAATGCTCAGTGAGCTTTTATACTTTTTTGTTTACCCATCAAAACCATGTGTGCAGTCTGACTATAATTTAATTTTCATTTATGATCAAACAAAATGTGGAAATTATTTAGCATTCAAATTTAATCTTTTTTTGTAGGAAAACAAAATTTCACTCATCCTCCCCAAAGGATAGTATGAAATGAGATCAGATTTTCAGTAAAAGTTATTCGTGTTTACTTAATTTTTAATATATGTTTAGTAGATAAAATTAGCCTCTGTACAGCTGCCAGCACACAGCTAGACACCATCTAAGTGCACAAGAATCAATTTCCCTGGCTGTCAGCATACGAAATAGTATCAGTATTCCTTGTAGTGCAAACCTCTTGATCCCACTTTCATGTCAGGTGATTATTCCTGGTCAAAATTGTCTTCCACAAATATCCCCCCCAAACACTTAGAGAGTTGTTCAACACCACAGGTACAAGCAAGTAGCACAGTATGGAATTGGACAAGGATGAAATGGATTGCTGTTACACAGTTCGTAAGATATCTACTAAATATGGTGATTCAAGTGGGAGCTGTGTTTTGTTACAGGAGAGGCTCAGTTACATAGGGAAGCTAAGTAAAGGAGAAAGGAGATACCAGGCATAAGCTGAAAAGGGTCAGGGGTGAAGTCCTGTCTCATTTCTGCCTTTGTACCGTCTCCAAACACCACTGGGATGGATTCTGGTTTCAACTATGCTTCTGTAAAAAGGAAGTAGCCCACTGGGAAGTGCTGGTATAAAATCAGATGGAAACCTACTCATTTTCAGCAAAGTTATAGTGACAGCACAATTTACCCTAGGCAGAGAAGGCAGGAATAGTGATTCCTCAAAAATGACACTGCTAGAGAGCGTAGGTTACAAAACAGCCCTCTCCTACAGTTTTCAGGGTTGAACTATGCCCATAGTAAATGTTTAGCTACAACTCAAACCTTTTCTAGCTAACTTGAGGCTTTTTAAAAAGCAGTTTTTCTTAGCTTAGACCAACCATTAGGTGAAGAACTGGAAGTAGTAAGAGGAAAAGGGATTTATGTGTGTGCGTCAAAAGGAGAATATATCCTTTTGCGAATCATTTCCATGGGTCCCCTACGTACAAATGAAGAGATATGTGATATAGCAATTCATTGTTCTGACACACATTGCAATCATGATGTGCGGTTTTTAATGCATCGTGTTACATTAAGCTTAGCCTATGGTTTAACACCATGTAACATAAATTTCTGTGAAGGGAGTAACATAACATGATACTGTCTTTTAAAAGACACACACGATTTTTTCAGATCACCTACTTTTTATCCATGAGTGCCCAATCCAAAAATCAAGGTGGCAGATGAAAGTGGATTGAATGAGTATCCACAAACCAGAGTATTTATCTTGTGTAGTTTTGCTCACTGCTACCTGTAGTCAATGACTCCAGTCAATTTTTATGTTGTAATGCATGAGCAAAATTGATGGACATATTTTTTTGACACCCCTAGTTAGATTTTATTCAGGGTCAATCAAGGGAGACCTGACAGCCGTTAAGACTATAAAACACACTGAGAATCCTCACAAGTGTTTATTTCTCAATAAAGACAGGAGCTTTGATTATGAACCTGTCACTAAGCTTTTCTCTTTTTGTCCTACCTTGGAGGCAGGTTTTCTATTTTAATTGATAGTTTATTTTAAAGTAGACATATCAGTATGAATGATTCTCATTGGAATTAAAGTGAACCACTGGAATTAAAAAATGAATTATTGATTTGATAATAATTTGGTATAATAAAATCTCCAGTGAACTATCTGAAGTTTAAAGAGCTCACAAAATAAAGCTGCATGTGATGAATCTCTTCAGAAGAAAAGAAAAGAAAAAGAATTACATTTTATGTATTTATGTATACTTAGAATTTGTTTATCACCCCCTGAATAATTAAAGTCAGGATTTTAAAAGATTTTTCATATACATTTCTTGAAACCTGTCTTCAATGCTTTCTGTATTCCTAAACTATTGATGTAAATTTTAATTTAATCCTTTTTGTGGTACAATACAAAACAAAACCATGACACCGACTGACATCTGTGTGGTGTGGATTTGATCACATGGTTCAATGCAAAATTTAGGTACCGGCCAAGAAGATTCCTCTGGTTTTTGGACATATTGGAAACTGCAGGTTTTATCACTCAGGATGATACTCTCCAATGAAGAAACAATCTTTGCCAGTGCTTATCAGACAGGAACATGTAGGTAGCACACAGAGGTGGAGGACAGCAAAGTGGCTGCCACCAAATAGGCAGATAATGATAATATCCTGTATGGTGCTGCAGGTAGCATTCTGAATGCTTCTCACAGGTCAGTAAAATAGGCGAAATAGTACCTGTAAAGTGTAACATCAAGATGATGCAGTATTAGAAAGCCTAAGAGAGATTAAAAAAAAGTATGCTTTTAATAAGACACCAGTCTTTATTGACAGAGATAAACATGCTGTCATGGTATAGCTTGATGCTGTAAAGCAGCTGGCAAAAAAATTACCCTACACTGTGATTAAAGTTTAGCACTCTACAATATCACTTTAGAACATTTTAAGTGTAAGTTGATTAGTTGTTGTTGCTTAACTTTCAAAATGTAGAGGTTTCTGGTGAGTTGTTGTAGTAATCTGTTCATCTGGCCTAAGTTATTCGATAGATCTATTAATCATTGGAAAGAAAGTGTTAAAATAATTACTAATGAAACCTGCTGCTGGTACAAATGCTGTTGACACTGTAAGTAATAAGAACAGATTAGTTCTGTAAAGGAAATTGGATTGCTGGGTGAAATCAACTTATTAAAATAAATAATTTCAATGCTGGAAAAGTCAGGGTCACACGTGTAGAAGTACAGAATATAAGTTGCATATACAGAGAGAAAAACTGTGGCTTGGGAACCTGTAGCCCCAGAGAAGGACTGTGGGGTTGTGATGACTAACCAACTAAATACAAGCCCAGCTATAATATTGTGCCTGACAGGGAGCAGGTAGCACCTGCAAAACTAAATATACTTTTGGCATATTTTGGTATATACTTTTGGTCATTTTGGTATTGTGTTGGAGTCTTAAATATCTAGAGCTGATGAAAGGGTAAGGCTCTGGCTGAAGTCACATACCCAGTTTTACACTTTTAAAAGGGAAGAAGAGCTTGTAAGGCTCAGAACAAATCTATGGGAGTAATACAGTATGTGAAAAATACACCCTATGCAGCAACCCACAAGAAGCTACTGATGAAAAGAAGGGAGTTGGTTTGTAACCCACACAGAGAAGGAATTTCCGATAGCAGAAGATTCACAGCACAGAAGAAAGAATAAACAGTAGAATACAACAGCAAGCTCGAACTAGACAAAATCAGGATTTAATTAAGGAGGGCAAGTTTAAGTACTGGGCAACATATTTTAAATGCTGGTAAAACTACCATTGAGAGATGGAGGTATTTAACATTAGCTGTTTTTTTTTTTTTTTTTAATCCTTTGTCTTTGACAGGAAGAATGGGTGTGTTTGTATTTGCAAATAGCTCAGTAACCTGAAAGAACCAATCAGGGTCTGGAAGAATGGGTGTTGGGGGCTTTATAAAGAAAGTATGTAAATGATGACCTGAAAGGACCAATTAGGTTCTGGAAGAATGGGTAGGGAGGTCTTTGCGAACATCAAGCTGCGCAACTTTGTCGCAGAGCTGAGATTTAGGGGGAAATGAGAATGCTTAATAGACTTACGAATATGAACCTCTCTGCCCAGGGTGGGCTTAAAACTAAATTTAATGATCTTACAATGCATGATGTAGGGAGAATACATTTTGAAGGGGGAATATGTGGTAGGATGTTTGAGGAGTCTGTGCCTTCCTAGTACCTCAAACAATGGGGAAAGGAAAAAGGCAACACATAGTCAGGAGTTTAGGATGAAAAATAGGATGCATCCTACAAAAACTGGAGAGAGACTCCACAGGTGTGTGGCTCTGTGGACTCTCTCATCTTTTTTGAAGAAGTTGATTTTTGCAGGACTTCTGTGTCCTGTGTGGATACTGGCCTTTGTCAGAGTGATTTTCTGCACAGCTTCACTGCAAGTTAAGTCACAGTGTAGAAACTAGCATGTGAAATCTCTACAAGGGTTTATATTGTACAATCATATAATGGTTTGCATTGGAAGGACCATCTAATTCCAGCCCTGTCCACCAGGGGCATGGACACCTTCCAATAAACTAGGTTGCCCAGAGGTCCATGCAACCCAGCCTTGAATACTTTCAGGGATGGGGCATCTACAACTTCTCTGGGCAACCTGTTCCTGTGCCTCACCACCCTTACAGCAAACAGTTTTGTTCTTACATCTAGTGTAAATCTGCCCTCTTTCAGTTTGAAGCCATTCTTCCTTGTCCTGTGAGGACAAAAAAAAAAAAACCAACCAAGCCTTTCTTGAAAGTTTTTCTCCAGCTCTCTTGTAGGCCTGTTGTAGGTACTGGAAGGTGCTACAAGGTCTCCATGTAGCCTTTTCTTCTCCAGGTTGAACACCCCAAATTCTCTCAGGCTATCCTCAGAGGAGAGGTGCTCCATTTCTCTGATTATTTTGGTCTCCCTTCTCCAGACTTATTCCAGGACGTCCATGTCTTTCTTCTTCTGCGGGCCTCAGAGCAGGGTACAGCACTGCAGGTGGAGTCTTGGGAGTTGAGAGCAGAGTAGCAGAATCCTCTCCTTGCCTTACTAGCCATGCTGCTTTTTATGCAGCCCAGGACACAACTGGCTTTCTGGGCTGCAACTACATGTTGTTGGATCATGTTGAGCTTCTCCTTCACCAACACCCCCAGGTCGTCTCCTCTGGGCTGCTCCCAATCCACAGTCCACCCAGCCTGTACTTGTGCTTGGGATTGCTGTGATTGCTGTGCTTGGGATTGCTGTGAACCTTGCATTTGGCCCTTTTGAAATTCATGAGATTTGCATAGGCCCAGCTCTCATGCCAGACAATGTTCCTCTGGATGGCATACCCTCTCTCCAGAGTCAGGTGTACCATACAGCTTGGTGTTTGAGAAATTATTTTTTTTAAACTTAAGTAAGTGAGTTTTAAACAGAATGGGTCACTCAGAATTACAATGCTGTATGCTTTAATCTGCTGTTTGCTTGGCTCTGTTTGCTCAGCATAAGCAGCTGGATTTACTTGAGCCCGGAGCTGTAAGCTGTGAACTTCCACCCAGATATGTTGGAACAGAGTTGGTTTGCTTGGTAGCTGGTACAGTGTTGGGTTTTACCTTTACTTTGGGAAGAATATTAATAACACACTGATGTTTAGTTGTTGCAAAGTGGGTTTTAGCCCTAAGTCGAGGCCTTTTGTCATTACTATGTCCTGACTGATTAGTGCACAAGAAACACAAACCAGAAGACAAGGAGGCTGCAGGCACCAGCAGAATCTACAGTTCAACATGATAAGAGCAGATAACAGCCTGGCAATGGGGAGACAGAGAAAGAATCCAGTAAGGTGTAAGAAGATCCCAGCCCAAAAATCACCATTGGACTTGAAATCACGTGAAGAGTGCGTGAGGGCAGATGCATAAATCATGAGGGTCTAATTGCCTAGAGGTTTTTTGCTTCTGGGTCAGCTTAAGCTGATCTGTTGCCCTAACACTCTATTGAAATATTTATTTTTATAAATATGACACCTTAGATTCTGCTGCAGAAAACCCAGGACAGAGCCTGAAGGAAGAAGTGCACCTGAGAATGAGCGTGTGTGCAAGCATTTGGAAGGGAGCCCATCAGCCCCATGGAGGACAGACTCCAGTCCTAGCAAGGAAAGCCAGGCTGGTGTGTGTGATACTCCTTGAATGGTGAGAGTAGCTTCTCCTTTTACACTTGGTGTTGTTTATTGATGTGCTGAGAGCGCACTCAATCCTACTGTGCATGTTGCTGACAAAGATGTTAAACAGTGGCAGACCCAATACTGACCCCAGAGGAACATCACTTGTCGCCAATGTCCATTTTGACAGCAAGCCATTGACTACAGCAAAGTGTTGACTAGCCAGCCATTTCCTTATTTACCAAGTGGTCCATCCACATTGGTATTCTATGTAGTTCCCTCCATCCCTAAAGCCTGCTTGTCAAAATGCGTACTCGTAAACTTAGGAACAAGACTCAGCTACAGGGTCTGAAGTCCATCCATTGAGAACAGACTTAGTGCCGCAGTCTCTATTCTTGACTGTCAAGGTGTCTGTGGAGAGGAAGGGGAGGTAGAGATCTTTTCACTTATTTCTTACTCACAAGGCATCTTAGGTACAAAAGGCTATGAATAAATACATCAGAATTTCTCACTGTAAATATATATGAAATACTGATTTTACTAAAATTAGCTTGATCAAACCAGTTTAATGGGATTTTCATCTTTCTAGTCTTCAGTGAGGGATGAAGACCTTTCTATTTTCAGAAATGTAATTTATTACTTTTAATATATATAAAACTTTCAAAATACATACTAGAACAATAATTTCTAATGCAGCAGAAAAGATGAGCAAATGTGAGGAAACCAGGCCCCTGAAATATCATCTACACCAGAGTTATACTTTAGTAGCGAATTTCATCTTGCTTAAATGAAGCTGAGTCATGACATTCAGTTTATATAGTGTAAGTTGGATCTAAAACTGTTTGGATGATTCATCACCTACAAATGACTAAAGCTAGATGAGATGACTCCAGACTGAATGCCTAAACTGAAAAAGTGGCATGCCCCAACTCAACTCACTTTTAATCCTGGGTATGTTTAAAGTTTGTAGGCACTGTATTTCCAACATTGACGTAGGGGAAAATTCCCCTAAGCTAGCAGAGAAAGACCTCAGCAGTGGCCATACATAGCATGCCACACCTAAGACTACTTTAGAAATTCCAGCTATGTTTTCTGTCCCTTCCTTATCTTTGGAGTGATTATTTGTTGTTGGTTTAACTCCACAGCTTAACCCAAATTGTCCAGGATTTAGAAGGACATGAGTCAATGCACAGTTTTTGCTGCCAGGAGAACATCCACAATGAAAGCACAGAAAATATTAAGTATGGAAAAAACTTCTTTTAGCCTGTACATCATGCTTCATGTTTGCTGCAATAATTCCACGTGACTGAAGCCAAGACAGAAAGAAAAACAGTGCAGCCAAGTGATTAGGTCATCTCCCTGTGAGAAAAGATGCATAGGCAAAATAGTAAAATCTCAGTAGGTGGTTAGCGGGGGCTCCCACCTTGGAAAGTTCCTGCTTGCCTGGTTGTATGGATGCTCTCTTAGGACACCTTCCTTGGCAGAAAAGGGAATTCAAGGAAGGTGAAAGCTCATACCATTGACCTACTGGTTAAAGCAGCAGCACCAATGCATTTAGCTTTTAAGAGAAAAGATGTAGCTGTCTAAATCCATTAGAGAGTTCAGACAGGGCATCCTGAGTATGAGTAAGCACCTGAAAGCACATCAGCAAAGACACTGAAAGGCTGAATTTGATATGGTTTTCTCACTGGTACTTTCTTAAGTGGCCTGCTCAGTTTGTGTTTGAAGACATGTAATGCCCCACTGACTGTACCAGCAGCCCAGGTATCCAGTGTGCTTTTGTGAATTTCTAGAGGTACTAAAAAGTTAGATTAAAATAGATATTTATATTTAATTTTAAAATACATGTAAAATTAATTGCATTAACAATAAAATTGAATTCAGATGTAAAACACTTCCGCTTCTAATAAAGGGTAGATTTTCTCAGCATTATTTCAGTATACTAGAAAGATTCTCCTATTCAAAGAGAGCTACTTGGCAACTAGAAGAAAAACATTAATTTTTTTCAGGTCAACATAGACTTTATTAAAATAATTATTATGTCTTCAAATCCTGTAATGTACTACTTTTTCATGTACTTATTTTTCTTCCTTTACCATGATGCTGATATTGGTTTATGCTTGCTTTTGAGATATTGCTCAGAAGTGCCTGTTTTCTTTCTTTTAGGTGAACTGGCAGGTACAGTGCTTTTGTCATTTAATCATCATTGCTCATGGAAAATTCAGAAATGGCTTGAAAGCTAAAAATGTGGCACTGTTTTGTGTTCTACTCTATGAACAGAAAAAGTGGACAATATGGACAAAACCCTAATAGTGAGAGGTCAGATTTCGAAAGATATTTTGGTGCCTAGAGATGGAGACAGATGACCAGTAGGAGTTTCAAAATCCCTCCTACAGATTAAATGTCTAACTCCTATCGGCTTCAGGGTAAATGAGGCAGTAGGCCCTATAGGCACTTCCGATAATTTCAGTAGCCATTTATCTGCATGTTAGACATCTGAGTATTAGCTCCTGGAGACAAGAAGTAATCCCTCAGTTGGCTAAATGTATCCCTTCTTTCATTTAGTAATCTGGCTAGTTTTAAATAAATTTGCTTCTTACAGGGAAATAAAGGGATGCCATATGTTTAAGACAGTTAAAAACAATTAATTAAACCAGTTTTATGCATTTAAATTGATTTTTAATTTCTACCCCAATGCATTTTGATACAAACACCAAATAAAATGATCATTTAGGAAATAGAAGTGTTTTGTCATTTTTCTGAGATAATATATATGTGAAATGTAAAAGTCTGAACAAATTAGAATGACTGTCATTCTCTCATTGTGTATATTTATATGATAAAATAAAAAATACATTGAAATATATCAAATATACCTTGCACATATAGTTGCAAATCAGCTTGTGCTAATTATCGTGCCAGTTAGAGAGAACAAAGTTGATTCTCAAGTACAAATGCAAAGAAAATCTAAAATCAGCTATTTAATTCAAGGTTTCCTTGACTTTGTTTTAAATCCTGATAAGAATTGAAAAATTATGAGCAGATAAAAACTAACAAGAATCTGTATATATCCCTGTGTAATATATATAATCTTATAATATAATCTTAATTCTGTTTTTTTCCAGAATTACGAGAAATGTTGCACCTTGTCCTCCTGATTATTTATCCAGATCTATGAAGATTTCTGTGTCTTAATCAATGCAGACATAACACAAATAAAATTATCATTTAACAGTGACCTGTTATCTGAGTTTGTGATTACCCTTAACTCTGTTCCAGTTTATCACAGGTAACATGTGCTGGTAATAATCCGTAATATTCCAAGCTTTTTAATTTCTGTGTTACACATCACAAGTAATAGCTCAGGCCTCTGAATAATTGAGCTTAAGTCCTTGATTTTCAGAACCCTTGACACATTGCTCCTCTGTAAATCTGGCAAATAAAATAGAGGAAAAACAGCTCTGCTTAAGGAAAGGGAAGAGTACAGCCTGAATCCCACTCTATCAAGTTGAAAAGAGCATATACATGATGAAGCTTGTATGTATTATCACTGTGCTCTGCAAAAGCTTTTCTTAAAATTGCAGGGAATGTAGATCAAATCATATTGTAAAATAGGAGACGAAGAATAACATTAGCTTCTTTTCACTGACACTCAGGCCAAAACATTTTATCTCTTGGTTTTCTAAATCCTATTGCATCTTGCTGAGAAAACTGGGAAGACCAGGGAAGGCAAGGGAGCTGAATTTTCTTAGTGAGTGCATGAATAACAAGACCTGTGTACATAACTTTTCTGCAGCACTTGGAAAATTGCCTCCCACTGCATTTCTTTGAGGCTTGAAGAAAAGCCTTTTTCTATTTCTAAGGGTTATGTAAGGCCTGAACTAATGTTTAATGGTATGGAAACAATAATGGGACATCCTTCCAGTAAATATAGCTTTGAGGTGTTCAGTATGTTTTACAGTAATGACGTTTCTTAGTCATTTATTAGTGTTGTGAGCAGCTGGAAAGAAAGGAAAAAAACCCCAAACAAAACTAAACAGGTGCACCTAGAGGAACTGCCTTGTCTGAGAATGGAGAAATATGATCAGTTTTTCTATACAAACTTCTAGCTGAATATGACAGGGCTTGATCTCCTCCATACCAGATTTGGTTTCATGTATAAATGCTTGAGCGTTTACTTACTCTAAACCATTTCATTAGAACCAGTGGCTGACTCCAATATTTGCTAATTTGCTTTCTTTGATTATGAAGTCCTTGTTTAGCCCTGTTTGTCGTCCAGCAGTCCCCATTCCTTCTGCACAAGGGAGTGTGTGGGCCACAAAAGGCCTCAAAAGGCCCTTTTGGTTTTCTCTGTGCTAACAGAAGACCAAGATGGACCTTGAATCTATCCTCACTGGCCAGGGTATCCATAGCTAGCAAACAGCTGCTAGAACTTTGAAAACTTCTGCTATTCTTGTTTTAATTTGGTGTTGCATCAGCCTAAAACTGGAGGCAGCAGAGATCAGGGAAGCCTGGCCAAATTGGCAAACTTGAATCGGCTGAAGGAAGAAAGGGAGGACTCAACTCTTTCATGCACACAAACACAGAGCAGAGTAAATCTTAACCTGCAAGTCCTCTTCTATGCTCAACAGCTGCCAGCATGATGAAAACAAGGTGCTCTTTTTCTAAACATAGCTGTTTATGTGCGCAATACCTTTCCCAAGGTTTCTAGCAAGCAAGTTTCCATATGTGGGAGAGCTGCTGTACTTGGGTGGGGGTTAGTGCACATCACTGTAGCAGTCCTGGGATGTGAGATGAGCTGTCTCAGGGAATCTGATGGACCTTCACCTCCTGGGGGCTTCCCTGAGGTTCTTGGGGGTCTCTGCTTCAAGAACTAGTGTTACTGTTGATGTGCCAGGTCTGTATGTACTGAGAGATCGTCCCTCTGTTAACTCCCAGGCACCATCTGTGAAATGTGACACAAATGGAACATAATGTCTTCTCATCCATTTTAAAATAAGAGACCAACAACTCAAATTTTCTCTCTCATGTCTCACTGAAGAGCTTATGCGTTAAAAGCACTTGTATAAAGTTGCTGGATTATGAAGTATGTATTATTTATTATTTTCATGCTTGCAAGAGTTTGACAGAAGACAAGAGGAGATGACAACTGAAGGAAATATAGAAAAGAGAAGAGGTACATTTAAAGATCATGAAGAACACTTTGTCAGCTTGTTCCTGTTTGTATACTGACCTGATTAGATGAAATACATGTGTACATTTATTTCATACCAGAAACAAATGATGGTGATACATAAAGATTTTACAAGTACAACTTGGAAGTAAAGCAGAGGTGAAAATGTGAGCGATTATATAAACCATGTGCCTCACTGTCACCTTTTTGTGCTTTCCACTTGTGTTTCATGGAACATGGCTATTGAAATGTTTTGAAAATATTTTGACAGCATTTAATGTAGCATTTTTTGCCCCCCTCCTGCCCAGTGCAAGATGTTAATATATGCAAGTTTGAGCAAAAGTGGAATCAGGTCACTGTCTTATCTGGCTCATAGATGCTTCCTACCACAGAACAAATGTCTTAAGACTTCCTATGTCTAATATTTATAGCTAATATTATGCTCCTCTGTAAAGAGTTTTCCCCTCAGGAAAGAGGGGAAACACCTGCTGCATTTTACTAAAATAACTTCTTTGAAAATTGTGGCATTCTTCATCTGTTCCATTTTGGCAATCCCCAAGCAGCCAGTTCTCTTTGGGTGAGGGCTCCTTGCAAAAGGAGAGAAAAAGGAAGTCAATTCAGTAAAGCTTGAGAGCTGGGGAGCTAACAATACTCAGGCTCCTGGGGACAGATCCTTCTTTGGAGTAAATTGCCTCAGCTCTTCCAGATTTACAACAGTTTAGACCAGAAAGAAGCTCCCCATTTGAGCACTATACTGCTCCCTTTGGGAATAAGAATAGACCATTTCAACACAGATATTGGAGGAGATGTACAATCTTTGCTTCTATTTATAAAGTGTAAAAAGAGGCAATCTCTTCAAATTGTGGGAGTTTATCTTGAAGTTTATATGATATTCTTTCATAAATTGCTGTTGTAGCAAGAAATTGAAGCCATTTATCAGCAGGTATTGGAGATGTTACAATGATGCATTATGATACATTTAGCTCCCAATATTTAGCTATCAATATGATACATTTATCATCAATATCTAGCCAATACTACCAATGATTTAGCAGAAGAGGTTAGATGAAAATACTCTGATGTATCATTAGGGAGACAGAGTGTCTGGAATGAAACACTCAACTATCATTTATATTTTTTCTGCTACTCTGTCCCAAAATTGCATCACTGCAGACCAGGGGGAATTTTAGAGTGTGTTTTCCCTTTACAGGTAGGAAGTTTTGACTCCTTACACAGAAGTTTGCACAGTTCTGATTCCTGAAATTACCAACATCCAGGTGAAAGTCATGATCTAACTGAAAAGTATGTGATTTGAGCATACACAGCCTATTTTATTACTTGTGTAATTAATTATAGTCAGAAAAGGGAACTAAATATTGCAGGTTTACATTTTGAGGCTTTTTTGTCCAGCGAATTTTCCAAAGTATAAGACCATAAAAGTAAGTTAATAAAAAAATTTGCACTCCAAATCCTGAGCACAGAGCACTCAAAAAGTGGTGCTTGAACAAATGTCTGAATATGTTGGATAAAATGGACTTGTGTAGGCTGCCTGTCACATGAGCAGTCATTTCTCTTGCAAGACAGCTGAAATATAGAATCTTAGAATCACAGAAGGGATTGGGTTGGAAAGGACCTATAAAGGTCATTTACTCAAGTCAGCAATGAGCTAGGGTCATCTTCAGCTAAGTCAGCTTGATCAGAGCCTTGTCCCACCTGACCTTGAAGGCTCCCAGGAATGAGGCATCTGCCCTTCTGTCCTCTTTCACATTTTTCTCAGCATTTCAGCTCATGGGTGAATAGTATCCCAGCTAGATATCCATGAGTGTATCATTTTGTAATTGAGTATTGGATAGCAAAAAGCAGGCAGCCATGGGTAGAAGTTGCAAATAGCGCTCCTGTTTTCTGGAAATGAGCGGTTCAGTTTAGCGAGGACAGTCACAGAAAGAAATATTTCCTTGTAAGAGGCTGGAGAAAATTATTATTGGCACAAAACAATTGGTGTGTGTGTGTGTGCATGTGTGTGTGTGTGATGTGTGTGCGTGGGGGGGGGGAGGTAGGGCAGGGCAAGTTCTGTGAAGGTAGAATGGTGCGCTGCTCCACAGCCCACACCCCTGGAGCCTCCAGTCCAGCCCATAATGGCTGTCAGTCACTGGCACAGTGGAAGCAACCCTGCCCCAGGAGACCAAATCTGGGGGTGGGGAATGGCCAGACCAGATAAAAAGCATTGCACAGAAATGCACACAGATGCCTTGCTATTGTCCCTGAGTTTTGTGGCAGCTGAGACCATGCTGGATCCAAGGTGGTAGCTACATTCTTCTTTTCTCTCTCTTTTTTGCCTTTGTCCTTTTTTTCTCCTAATTTACTCTTCCAAAATCTAGGTAATTTAACGTTGGATGGGTTAGTGTTTGCTAAGTCAATGTTTTGTAAAATACTGTATTCTGATTGAATGTTTGCTTTAAATTTTGCTAAGTTCTGGATCTTAGAAAGTTTGCCAGTAAAGTTTGTTTTTCAACCTCCTGGGAACTTTTGTCAAGTTGACCTTTTGTGCCACCCCAGGGAAAAATAGTACCTTGTGCTACTTTTAAATAAAATGCTAAGTGGGGGCTGGGGCTTTAGACTTATCTCTGCAGTAAAGACATTGAAGCGCTAGAACATGTCCAGAGAAGAGCAACAGAGCTGGTAAAGTGTGTAGACACTAAGTAATATGAGAAGCAGCTGAAAGAGCTGTGTTTCTTTAGCCTGGAGAAGAGAGGACTCAGGGGAGACCTTATTATTCTCTACAGCTGCCTGAAAGGAGGGTGTGGCGAGTTGGGGATCAGCTTCTCCTCCCAAATAACAGGCAACAGAGCCAGAGGAAATTGGATTCAAGTTGCACAAGGGGAGGTGTAGATATCAGATATCAGGAAAAATTTCTTCATTGTCAAGCATTGGAACAGGCTGCCCAGGAAGTTTTCAAAAATCATGTGGATGTGTTTAGGGACATAGTTCAGTGATGGACCTGTTAGTGTTCGGTTAATGATTTGACTCGATGATCTTAGAGGTCTATCCCAACCTTAATGATTCGATGACTCTCTGATTCTATATTTCAATTATGTGTAGACATTTTAAGACTGTAGCAGTCTTAATATGTCTACATATTGGTTATGTGGCAGTTCAGCTGTGTCCCTCTGAAGACAGTAAAAAATTCTTGTTTGTGTTAATGCTTGTCCCTAGTATCATTTGACATTCCTGACATTCAACGACATCACACATCACCATGATTTCCAGAACAGTGACTCTAAAACAGGTTTTCCTCTAATATCTTTACAATTAATCATGCTGAAGAGAAGAGAAAGAGTTTTCAGTAAGTTTTTTCAATCTTCCAAAATCTTTGTTCAGTTTGAAAGTCTCTCAGTGCCTCATTTTGGTTACATGCAGCTTTATTAATTAACAATGTATGGACAGTAACTTTCTGTGGACATAGAAGCAATTCAGACATAAAACCTCAAAAAAACTATGAGAATCTCAGAATGAGCTGACGGCTAAATAAGTAATATGAAAGCTGATCAAATAAATAATGAAAGTATAAGGGAAAAGTGTTTATCTCAGGGGAGTTCTAAACAAAAAATGGTTGTGCTTAACAAAAAAAGGCAAAGTTTTTGCATGTGTCTGAATCCTGATGATAATAATGCAGAAAATACAATGCCATCATACTTTCTAGCATGATAAATACTTTTTCCTGTTCTGGAATGCTGTCCTCAGTTCTGCTTGCTGAATCTAAAAGACGCATTTGCAGAATTAGGCTAGGTCTGTACTGCACCATAAAAAAAGAGCAGAAGACAGCCCAGAGCAGGGACCCCAGCAGCTGATTGTTCTCCCAGCTTCAGGTAATACCACTGTGCCTGCATGTGTTCAGGCTGAGCTTTTCACTGCACTCAAGGTAGAATGGGCTGCAGCTGAATCCTACCATGTGCCATTATCGAAGTCCAATCTTACGTCCAAACAATGGAAAAGCGGAGGAGATTAGACTCAAGCTCAAGGCTGAACATGGGATCAATGTGGCAGTGTTTGAGAGGTCCCAGAAGACCTGGAGAATGAAAATAATTAGAAGAAAATAGATAGTTGTAGCCATGGGAAAAAAAACTCACATGCAGATAAAGGATCAAGGGATTTTATTTCTTTCCTATGGGAAAAAAAAAAAGTGTGTGATAAAAATATTTAAAATTACAAATAGCCTGTAGAAGACACTTTCCTTTCTGTTTTACAACACAAACACTATAGGGCACAGAAATAAGAAGACAGCAAATTCAGAATGGTTAAAGTTTTTTTTTCACTGGGCAGTTATCTAAACAGTCAGTGTCGCAGGATATCAGTGAAAGCAGAGCTATGAGGAAGAATCAGCTTTTGCTATGTAAAACCAAATGCAATGTGTTGATGCCAAAGAGCTTTGAAGGAGACATAAATGTTGAGCTTTGAAGATTAAGTTAGTCTCTGGATACCAACTACCAGCAGTTAATGCACAAATTACTTTCACAAGTAAGCTCACATGTGAGCTCACATGTTCCTCCTGTTCATGCTACCTTCTGCAGCAGATGCCTCTGTGGACAGGGCACCCTAGCCCAGACTGTTGGTCATTATAGTTGCTTGTCTCCAAGTTTAAATTGTTTTTAAACATTGGAAAGAAGTGTCAGTTTAGTCCTAACTTAAAAGCAAAGGACAAATTGTGGTAGCTGAACATTGTCAGTCTTGAAGAAAAATGACTAGAGGTATGTTTAATCATGATTTATTACATGTACTTGCTAAGTACTTGTATTTAGAGCAACACCAGCTCACTATAGAAGCTAGATGCCCAACACTTTAAAACTTTTATTGAAGAAAAGCAACTCTTTGTGCTACCAGACACTGATCCCACAGAAGAAAATTATTGAATCAGGATGAAAAATCTCATGTAACATTTTGTGTTGACCTGATATTTTGATGAAATGGCAAAGATCAGTCTTCTCATACCGGATTAAAAAATTTTGGAAACAGGAACTAAGCAAGAGAGCTGCAACAGAGGCCAGCAAGTATATTGCAGGAGCACTTCCTCGTGGCTTCCTTACACTTGCATCCTGGACTCATTTAAAGAAAGCACAGAGAAAGCAGTGACATGGTTTTGTCATGCAGTCAGGGTGTGAACCTACAAAGTGTCCTTGGGTCTTCCTGCTTATATAGAACTGTTACATTTCCACCAATGAGCAAACACCATGTTTAAATGGGTGCTTTCAACCATGGGCAAGGTTGTGAACAGGGATGAGGGTCACCATCCATATGGCATTGACAGAGCAAAATTAATTCAGTTTGACATTATCTTATGATAGCCTTGGCTTTGAGTTAAGATAAGGATTGACATTATTTTAAGAGAACTTCTGATCAGATTAAATTGTTTTTAGTGTAATTGGAAAAGCACTAATGAAAAAGAGGAGGCAAAAAAGAACAACAGATCCTCAGAGAGCTGCATGCTAGCATTTAGTGAGAAGAATTTAAATCAGTAATGAACAATTGCGGTTTGCTGCACATATCTCTAAAAGATATATTAAAACATCATTTTCGTCAGTCTGATTTTTTTTTTGTTAAAATGCAAATTAAAATTATGTCTACATTCTGTTTTTTTAAAGGACAATTAATTCAGAGACTTACACAGATGTGTGTTATTTGGGATTGTTCTAATAGGTAATTTTGTACCATTTTCTGTAGTCTTAAAATACAAAATTACATGGGTAGATTCTGTCATGGAAAGTAGGTGTACTGTCCTGAAGCACAGCTATATAGTTATGTTCTCCTTTTCTTGTAGAGTAGGATAACTATTCAGGTGAAATATGCTCTCTAATCCAACTAAGTACCATTGATACAAATGGAGTTCAGGCAACTTTAAATATGTGTTGTGCAAAATTCACAAACTTATACTTTTAAGATTTTGTTTCCCATTTTTCTTAGCCCAGAAGAGAATACACATGCAATTTTTGTAAAATAATATTTTGGTACATCTACAGAAACCATTTCAGATATAGATTAAATTGTGGTGCAGGCAGAGTCTCTTATTACATTTACATGACCCCATAATGATAACTTTAATAGTTCCCCATAGAGCAAAACCCTCCTTAATTTTGTTAATTATTTCCCCCCAGTTATGCTTAGCTATGTCTTCTAATTCAGTATTGATCTTGATAGTGAGAGCTGTCAAATACTTAGCAATCTACTTAAATCCCCATCTGGGAAAAAGGTGTAAGGGACAGATCCTATCAGACAGAGCTGATACTTTAGAACTGCATCAATAATTTTAAGCAGAAATCCTTATTTTCTGCCTTTTCCCCCCATTTTTTCTTTTTTTTTTTCTTCTTTTTTAATGTGCTGATAAATGAGTGTGTATTACATTACAGAAATAAAGAAGTATTGAGCATGATTTCTGTGCAGAAGTTCTAAAACTGCTTTTCACTAATTGACTCACAAGTCTATAACTGGCAATAGAGATGAAATACTCCACATCCCTACAAAAGAGATAGTCACAAGGGAAGAGCCTATCCTACTCCATCTGCTTTGTCTGGCCCTCAATGAACAGCAAATGCAGAACCTTAGCAAAACAGAAATCAAACATTTGTATAACCAATGAACTGAGAGTCTTGTCTCATGCCTGGAATTCCTAGTGCGTAAGGCAGTTTTTTAAATTGCATCAGGAGTGGATTTTCAAAGCAAATTTTCTGACCATCACTACTTGCCTTGCTTCACATACAGGGTGGTGATGGAATGCACAGACTGGATTCCCTTGGGATTAATAAGCAGCTGAAGATGCATGCCAATTCCTAATGAGCATTCCGTCCATGTGAGCCTAGGATGTCTTCATCCATAAAACCTGTTCAGTTTAGAAGCAGGTTCTTCAGCGCTGTTTCATGCTGAATGTCTGTTCTCACTTTTTTGCTTTTTAAGGCAAGTGTATTTTAGAGGTAGATTCTTCCAGTCTAGTGCTTGTTTGATAATTAGAGTAAGTAGCTCTAACTAATTTCTACATTTATGTCAAAATCCAAGGGCATTCTGCCATCCACTCTCCTATCCTGCCACACATTCTATCCAGGGTGCCTCATTGTACACAGCAGAAAATATCCATAAGAAAGGCACAAACTTACTCAAGTAATTTCGTTTGAACTTTTGAAATTCTGATCTGATTATGAGAACATAATACTATGACAAAAAAACCCTCAAAACCAAAACAAAATAAGTTGTTTGGCCATACTTTATCAGGTAAATCAGAGATATGAACAGATGTACATTCTTGATTTTTTTCACACATAATGAGTTGGTGTAGAAGCATTTCAGAGCCCTCTGCACTCCCAAGAGCAGTGTAAATGTTCCCCACTAGCATTGCCACTACCAGGTGGTGCCACACCAACCCTTGGCTTATCTATGCAAAGCTGTTGGTATTCTCTTCCTCCGCTGATTCTAGTTTTAAGGCCTCTCAGTGAGTCCCTCTGTCTTATGCCCAAAGATGTGTCTTCCCCATCAGTACAGGTGGATCCTGTCAGGCCTCATTCCTGTCCTGTCATACCAGCTCTAGCATGGCTTTTGCATCTCTTTAATCAAATGAGCCATTCACGCTCAGGTACCCATATATATTTTTTAATCCTGTAACACCAGAAAAACAGAGACTGTATTCATATGATTCTTACCTACTTCAGAGCAGTCCTTCTTCACACATGAGAAAAGACATCAGTTTGGAAGTTCATAGAAAATAATTGTCTATCCTATGATAATCTAGTCACCTTTTTCCACAAATTGTTCAGACAGACATCTCCTCACATGCTCAGAGCTGGAATGCTTGTGATTTTCAAAGTATGGATGTGTTGTGCTTGAAAAAAATTTCATATACCAGCTGGCAACACTGCAGAATTAAGTATGGGACTGGTATTTCCTACACAGATTCAGTTTTGCTGTTTATTTTACCTCTGCCCTTAAATAAGTACCTCTAATATCAAAAAGAAAAAGGAGGCAAGGTGAATTTATATTTTGCATTAAATGACAGTATGGAAAGCTATGGGTACTGCTAATTCCTTTCTGTAACATGGATACCATTGCTTTTGAAAAGGAGGTTGAAAAACTGTTAAAAAACTCCTCTAAGTGGAGCAAATCTGAGAAATTTCATAAAGAAATTACTGAGAGCATGGTTCTGTATTGGAAGTAAGTACTTGTGTGATGCAAATAAAACTGGTGAGACTGCCTTCATGTTGCAGGCATGAGGTCAGTTGCAGAGCAGAACTTGCAAGGCGTTTCTAAAATTCCACATGTGTTTGTAACTTATGCAAAAATTCATGCTAAAATCAAATATACACTCCTTTATACTGAGACACCTGTAAATATCCCTTCCCACCAGAAACTCCTATTTCTTTCTCTCTGTTCAGAAAAATGGAAATTTACATTCGAGAACTACAGAACAAGTCACTTGGCATGGTAAAATTATACATTTATTGTGTTTCTCTAAGTAGGGAGAAGCTGAACACATAACAATGCGGAAAATATTCCCGAGAGAATTCTAAACATCTAATTTTGCATAAAGAAATAAAGAATTTTAACCATTTTATTTGCTTTAAATCAGTACCCATGAATGCACTCACATCTTGCCCTTTCATTCTGAACCACTCAGGAAGAAATTTTTGTCTATAATTCTACACCAATGCAGCACTGTTGCCCTTATTTGAATTATGTAAAGAAACAGCTTCTTATAGTGCTTTTCTCCTCTTCATTCAAGACAACAGGTATTGAAATCAAGAAAAATAACAGTAGCTGACACTTTCAATTTAGCAAACAAGTAATTTTTAAAATGAAAAATTACCTTCCCATGCTTGAGGTCTACCACTGTTTCAACCATAGTCCACTTGAGTGTATATAGCTACAGAAATCAGAGTGATTTCATACTCATGTGAATGGACTTATGCATGTACTTAAGCAGGGTTGAAACATCATTAAAATGTGTTTTTCCGTAGTTGCATATAAGTATCATAAACTCTTCTTTCTCACTGATATTTCTAATTTTTTTAATGGTAATAAATTCATTACTAACTATCTGGGAACTTAAATCTAAACAAAACTGCAGGTTTTGTTAAAGCAAAGGCAGGCTTAGAAGCTCTCTAATTCTTTCCTTCCCCATCTCCATTGCAACAGACTGGCAATGCAGCAGATCTATTCCCAAACTGCTGTCTTTGTGATGTTTTACGTGGAAAGCCATCAGAAAGCACTGGCTGATTACACCACCAAGTGCTCTCTTTGATGCACTTTTACCTGGCAGTGGACAACAAATTCCTGTTTTCTAATGCATCTCTACAGCCAATTTGGTTTAGCTGTATTGAACACTGTAGAAACTGAACATTTGTAGAAATAGGGTAACAACTATAGCATGTGCTTACTCTTTCATCCTTCCCTGCAGCTTGAATTACACTTAGAGGAATGATCCAGAAGACAGCTACTTCTGTTTTCAAGAAACTGTAATGATCAAATCATGATATTATCAGGTTTGGATATGTAAAAGAAGCAGTGGCAAAGGTCATTGACAAGCAGTTTCTACAAAGTTCCATAGAGATTTTTGGAGAGTTTTTGTCCCATAGAATCCTGCAGAAATTTTACTATGTAACAGTACTTGGCAGTGTTTTTTGGACATACCACTCGAAACTTTAAAAAATAGCCACAGGATTCATAGTAGATGTGGTTTTGATCACAAGTTTACTTGTGCAGTCCTTGTACAAGGAAAGCTTGGAGATGTAGGAATTACACTAGAGTAAGGGTGTGTGCAGACAGACTTCCCTCAAAAGATTTGACATCTGCACACGCAGGAAGGGAGGCTTTGGACTTTTGCTAGTTTGTCACACCATTGTTTCTATTATGATGATTTTAGTAGACTTACATCAAAGCAAGGAAAAGTCAGAATTTGGATGTTCCTATCTGCAGTTATGTCTGATGAGCAACTGACGCTTCAGATGCTTTCAAAAGTCTTCATGAAAGTGGAAAAATACTTTCGTCCATCTTATATGCAGGCAAAAGAGAAGCATTTACATGGATTTTGTGATATGCCACATTAACTAGTGAACAATGTTCTTCTCCAGCTTTCCTGGTTCCAGAAACCAGGGATGCTTCATATTTTACATACAAGTAAGATGGTGCAAATGCACATTTCTGTTTTTGAAGAATATGCTTTCTGTTCAATGTCTGTCACATTTTATGCAGTGCTAAATCTGTAAACATTTGATGTTTCCTACTGTTCACTGTATCTCTTCATGTTAGTATACTACACATCCTGGATATTAAAGACTTTCATCAGGAATTATGTGTAGATTCCAGCATTACTTAAATCAGCTATATAGTAAAGAGCCTTTATTTTATAACTTGGTTCATAGACAGTAAGTTTATTACATCTACTTATATTTTTATTTATATTTTAAATAAAATTGCAGTTATTTCAAGGTAAAATGTGGAACGGGTGTATATTAGTTTCATTAAAAACTCCACTCTCCACCTTATCACAGAAATTCACCAACCCCCAAATTACTGTTACAGGTACTATTCCTATTTTCTGCATCTGCAAAGACCTAATTAAATAATCTGGACAGAGAACATCAGGAATATTATGAATAAGAAGATAGCTTCAGCAAATAAAAGGTCCAAGGACAAAAATAATCCTAATAAATGTATGTGAGCTTTTGTTAGAATGTCAGATTCTGGTAAAGTATGCTGTGGAATTTTACTGGAAAATTTCAAGAAAAAACGTATGCTTCCCTCTCATGATATAATGCAAATTGTTAAGGAAAAATATACTTGTTGGAGTCTTATAAAGACAAGTATTGTTATGTTAAAGAACAATTAGTGCTAGTTAGAGACCAGTGGAATTGTATTCAGTAAACTGTTTTGTTGTTCTTGTATGGTAGAGATATTTTCTTCTCTTTGTTGGTTGGATTTTTAGTTTTCCCTGGTCCCAAACAGCTTTGTTCTACTTGTATAGTGGTGGCTGAGGTTATTGTAACAGGTTTCTACTCATTGTAAGTAGAAGCTGATCTGGAACTGAAAGCATGCTCACTGATTGATTGCCTGTCTGCAGGCAGTGGACAGAATCTGTGTTTCTTTTCAAGTTCAGAAAGATTCAAAAAACAAATCTAGAAGGTCTAATTTTCTCAATTAACACTGTAAAAGAAGAGTCCACTTCTACTGAATTAATTAAAATACTGTAATGATAACAGTTTTAAATTAGGCAACTAGTAACTAATGTCAGATTGTGATATTGGTTTTATTTGTGCAAATCAAAAAGTGTTTCATTTATGTCAAGAGAGTTGCTTCATTCAGGGGTGAGCTCATTAGCAGAACCAAAGGAACTAAAGACAAAATAAATACATCATTATAAGATACAATTTAAAGTGTATCTTTAATTCTAAATACTATATTCCACATCAGAATAACTGAAAAATGTATTTGTTTCTTCTTTCTTCTTGTTTCTTCAGTTGTGTCATATAGTGCACTAACTAGCAATTTTGTACATGCTGTGTACCTAATTCTAATCTCACAGATACCTAAAATGGAAGTGCAAAGTCAGGCTCTGGATATGTGGAGTTCGGCATATCCAAAACAAAGGTTATTTAAAAAAAAAAAAAAAAGGAAGACTATAAAAAATGCCAGCCTAAGATCTAGTCTTAATTTAACCTTAACAATGCATTAGAATAAAAACTGAGATTAACTGCTCTTTGTTTTTATTAAATACAGTGCACTTAATTCAGTCAGAAGAGATGCAGCTTAGTATCTCTTCAGTAGGAAATTAATTCAGTGCATGACAGCAATTCACAGAATTTGATGAAATGGTATAGGAAAAAGGCTGTAGCATGAGGAAGATCTGTGTTCAAAGATCTGCACATTGACTGATTGTGCTTGAGAACAAAATATTTTCTCAGTTTCAGATCTGACTTAGTTTTTAAGTTGGGATCAACTACTTGAAATAATTCCCCTTTCACACATTTCACTTACATCAAGTTTTACATTTAAAATAAAATAAAATTATACCCCCAACAATACAACTTAAACTAAGAATATGTTATATTCAAGAATATAATATAACAGATATCTTTAGGGAGAATTCCAGCCTTGATGTAACCACTGATAGACCAGGTTTCATGTCAAGCCAGTGATTTCTGTATTTGAGCCAAAATTCTATGAAGTGTTTTGAAGTCTTTAACTTAACACTATTGAGCAAGGCCAGTCAGATTTCTGACTTTTCTACTAAAAGAAAATGGTAAAAGACCTGAAACATTAAAGTGATTGCTTGATCGTTCTCTGTATGGGGTTAGCCATGAATGTATTATATTGTATATGAATGTATATAAATGGATATTATTCTGATATTGAACTGCACCAGTTCTGAACAACTACAGAAAGTTGTAATTTATGTTGATCTGTTAAAAAGCCCCTCTTTTGTTGCATGATTCTTTTAAGTTGCTTTCCTGTTTGCTATTGTATTGGGATAGTAAGCCTCTAAAGGAAGTGAAGTCTGCTTTTACATGCAAGTGCCTAGCTCCTATTGAAGCCAAGTCAGCTGCAGAGCTCAATATAGGTGTAAAACTGCTGATTCTTAACAATGCGATGGCTTAGTGGCAAGGTAATCCAATGATTACACAGACCTAGCAATTAAAAGTAATCCTCAAGTAAGAATATGGTTAGAAGTGGGTCATCTTCAAGAGTATGTTTTTTACCTCTTGGCAAGAAGGTGGAGGAAAGCAAAATTATTTGAGCAATATTCTATACTATAGGGACTTTTACCTTTTGAAATTTATTTTAAAGCCCTATGAAATGTGTTCTTCCATCAAATACTGACATAGAGTAGTGCCTAAATGCCCCTGGCATTAGGCACAGTGCTGTGCTCAGCATTTTACAAGCATAGAGCTAAGGATGAGGCCTCTGACTCAAAGCACAGACTTCAGAAGTATGGCATGGGACAGCAACTCCACACAGATGGAGCCAAAGAAATATAGGGAATCACGAAGACCTACTGGTATCTTTCTGCACTGGCATGTCCAACTCCTAAATAGTGTTTTCCTAATGGCAGGGAGAGATTCAGGGGATTGAGGAGAGTTGGAGAATGTTTTGCAAGTAACTGGGGCACAGTGGGAAGCCCAAGGGAGTACAGAGATGCTTCCTTTAAAAACTAAGAAGTGACTAATGAAAACTGGCACCAGCGGCTATTCAGGGAAATATCTGTGTCTCCATGCAAAGATGAGAGCTAAGATAACAACAAGGCTTTAAAGGACCTTGAGGATGAAGGAATAGCTCAGGTTTATTATAAGAAGGAAGTGGCAGTCAGGGCACAGCTGAAAGAGCAGAAGTGAAGGGAAAGTTACAGCAACCTTCTAAGTGACCTAAGGAATAAAAAGCGTCCAAGCAGCTTGAGAAGATTAAGTCACATTTTAAAAGTCTTTCCCTCCCACCCTCATCTCCTTTTGGTCAGTTTTACTCCTGACCGATCAATA